>NC_046657.1:19499277-19511627 GCF_010883055.1 Belonocnema kinseyi | reverse complement strand
AAAGAATCAAAAGAAAGAAAAAATTATGAAAAGAAGAAAAGAAGACATAAAGAAATGGGGGAAATAAATCAGGGGAGATTTAAAATAAGAAATAAAGAAATATGGAAATAATGAAAGGAAGGAAGACTTAAAAGAGAGGAGTGAAAAAATATTAAGGATAATATCGGAAAAGGGACCAAAATTGATGGATAAGAGATGAAGGAAGGACTGAAAAGAAGGAAGATAGGAAATAAATACAGAAAAATAAATCAAACGGAAATAGGGAAGAAGTAAAGAAAAAAGAAAGAAGTAGAAAATATGTAATAGATTAGGGAACTAATAAGGATAATGATAACAAAGGAAAACATAATAAAGGAAGCAAAATTGATCAAATGAAAAATGTAATGAAAGAAAATAGTGAAGAAACATTTTTTATAGCATAAAAAATTTGTTTCGTAACAAACTTAACTGTTATAGAACTAAACTGTTATAGAAGACAAAATATTGTTTCTAATAGTATTTATGAAATGGAAGACCAAATAAGTTTTCAACTTGATAAAAATCCAACTACTCCATCCAGAAATATTTGCAAATGAAGACTTCGATTTTTATTTATTTACTTGATGAACGAAGAAGGCCTAACGAGATAAATTTTCATATTTAAATTTACAAATCTTGTAATTAGATAGGCATTCTATTTCAAATACATCTTAATAAAAGATATTACTAAAAAATAAAAAGCGCAGGCAACCAATTGTGAAAATAAATAATAAAAAAGTGTAGGCAGCGAGAATCGAACGCGCAACTGTTCACTTCTGAAGCCGAAGCTTGACTAGCTGAGCGGCGGGGCAATTGTGGAAGTGCTTTTCCCCAAACTCTGAATTATGTAAATTATAAACCAAAATTAAACTACAAGAATTACAGTTAAATAATTTTTAATTAATTATATTATGTTAGTCTTTTTAATTAAACTCGTTAAGCTCTTTTTACATTTTCACCATATAGATGGAATTTCTTGGATTTGTGTTATTTTGACTCTATCCAGTTTTCTTCAATTCTCGACTTTTTGAGACCCCCTCAGTCAGAAAAAATAGGTTTTACGAAAATGTCTGTCTGTTGGTCTGTCTATCTGTTTTCTGATGACACGATAACTTTCGAAGGAATTTTTTAAATTTAAATTTCGATTTGCACACCGGTTTGTGGTCCAAAATACAGGTCAAGTTTGTTAACTAGCCTTCCACTGCCAATATTTATGGTTTTAGTAATGGAAAATCAAACTGTAGAACGTAATAATTCAACTTTCTCACGAAAATACTTAAGATACAGTAAAAAGAAAAAAGATCAAAATGATTTGTTTTCAAAAGTTCTACAAAATTGGTCTATATAATTTTTCAATAGGAATAATAATTTTTGTTTTAAACGTTGAGAATACTATAAGAAAATCGAGAATTCAAATTTAAAGCCAAACAACGCAAATGGCGATTAAATAGTCAACAGGACAATTTTTCGTCTCGAATGAACCTATAAAATTTTTCTTCACCATTTATCAATAGCACCCGCAGTTTGGCGGGAAAATTTAAATTTTTACATTCTTATCATATAGATGGAATATCTTGGATTTGTGTGATTTAGACCCTAACCAGTTTTTTATATCTATATTTAACTCCTAAGCTATCATTAATTATATTGAAACATTAAAAAAAAAGTATGTTCATTACTGATGTCGGTTTACATTTTTTTAGCAATTATATTGAACACAATTTTTTCGTATTTTTCAGCTGAGTGAAAAAATATAATGTAACCAAATAATAAAATTTTGTTGACTCATATATCTAAGCTAATTTCGTTTTTTTCTGATAAGGAAGAAATTGATAAAATCGGGAACAAATGAGGAAAGTGCAATACACGATATGGAGAAAGTCACATTAGAAGAAAATTTAGTTTCTTTCGTATTTGTCCCCGAAAATTACGTTTTTAAATATTGTAAGTGTTACGAAAAGCCCAAAAACTTCTGTTACCAGAAGCTGCAAGTAATTAACATTCACGCAAGAAATAACAAATTACCAAATCGGAATGCGAATATTTTAAAGTCAAAATCTAAACACCGCGAGAGTTAAAAATTGTTTGTATAAGCTGAAATGCAAAGTTCATGCGATTTTAGTGCGACTGGCTCTTAATAATTTGAGAATTACAAACTTTAGAAACAAAAACTTCTGGAAATTTATTTTTTATATGTTAAAGTTTTTAAAACATTTTTAGGGAATCCGAACCCTTCTATGACGAAATAATTCTTAGCCACTGGGGAAATGCGACGATGAAAGGCATTCCAGGCCTGTTCCTATACAAGAATAAAAAGATAGCCTTTATTAAAGTAGTAGAATTCGGTTACTTACGGCACTAACTTTTCGAACTTTGGTGGTGGTAGTGGTGGTGTGATTGTTGTTAGCTATCTTGACCCTGTGTTCACTCACGGATTCTACGGATCTTATGCTCATTCGTTCCTTGTTGTTGTCATCGTTTCCCTTTTCTTGGCCCACGAAAAGCTCGTAGCTGTGGCAGGAAAAATCTGAAGGTGACTTGACGATCCGATCGGCTGCAGCCTGTGCTGCTGCTTCCCGCGCAGCAGCATGCGCTGCAATTTTGTTTTCTTTCGCCAAGGCAGCTTCTTCCGCTTCCTGGAGAAAAAATATCAATTTAAGGTGATAATTCGAACAATGAAAAATCTACTGCGCACATAAAATTTCGTGACCCTTTATTGCGCAGTCGTATGTATCATATAACTCTACTGCGCATGCATGGGTATTACATAACCCTATTGCGCAGCTATATATGCCATATAACTCTACTGCGCAGGAAATATGCCATATAACTCCACTGCGCGCAATAAATTCTATAGAACTCTACTGCGCAGATATGGATACTATACAACTCTACTGCGCACTCAACAGTTTTACAAAACTTTAGAGCACAGACATAAGTATCGTTAAATCTACTGCGCAGAGATAAGAACTTTAACACTTTAGTACGTAGCCAAAATTTCATAAAATTTTACTGCGCACTCTAAAGTTTTCTGCAAGTTTACTGCGCAGCGAAAAGTTCTATAAAACTTTACTGCAAAAGACTAATAGCGTGTTCGGTTATCCTGCACTGTTATACTTCAAGGCACTCCTACCTGCTCCTTCTTACTTCTTCCTTCTCGCGCCGACTCGCTTCGGTACAGATCGGAGTGCTCTTGGAGTGCCCCAGTAGAGGATAACCGAATTCGCTATAAGTATCATAGAACTCTATTGCGCAGTATTAAGTAACGCATAAGTTTACTGCGCGTCTGCACGCCTCATAGAAATCCACTGCGCAACCATAAGGTTCAAGAGTATCTAGTGCGTAGGCTGAGGCACCATTAAATGATTCTGCGCAGTAATAACCTTCATGAAAAACTATTATATAAAAAAATCAACACATTATTATTGATGGAAAAAGGCAAGTTAATTATAAAGATTAGTAAGGACGGGAAGAGGAAGAGAAAAGAAGATATTGAAAGCAAAGAGCAAAAGAAAGCAAAAAGGGCAGAAATGGATGTGCAAGAATTAGAGAAAGGAATACAAGTAAGGAATAAATTAGGAAAAGAGGAAAGGAAGGCATAAAGAATGGATGAAATAAATCAGGGAAGAAAGGAAATAAGAAAAATAGAACTAAGTAAAGGCAGGAAGAATTAAAAACAAGGTTGAAAGAAAAGGGGAAAGATATTGATGTAAAAGAGCTAAAGGAATTAATGAAAAAGGGAAGAGAGAAAGAAAGAAAACGAGAAGGAGAGGAAGAGAGTTAAAAGGAAAAATAATAGGAGGACTGAAGAAGGAAATGAGAAGAAAGAAAAAGAATCATAAAGATGGGAAAAGACCAACCCTTGTAACTCTTCTCAAAAAAAGATACAAGAATTGATAAATAAAAGTTAGAAGAAGAATAAAAAGAAGGTAGAAATGAAGAACGGAAGAGATCAGGAAACGATAAAATGAAGATATAAGGGAATGAGGAGAAAGAAGGAACGAAAAATGCAAATAGACAAAGACCAATTCTTATAGCTTCTTCTTCAGAGAAGGGGCGGGAATTGATGAAGAGGAGTTAGAAAAAGGAATGAAAAGAAGGCAAAAATGAAGAGAGGAAGAGATCAGGACAGCAAGGTAGGAGGAAATGTCAAGAAAAAAAGAAAGAAAGAAAATGCAGAAGAAATGAAGAGAGAAAGAGAAAAGGAGGGGATGATTTTAGGAGATAACTTTTTCTTTATAAAAGAAACAAGTATTTAACAAGAGGAGATAGAGGAAGGAATAACAATAATGAAGAAAGAAAAAAAGGAAGAAAAAAAGAAAAAAATGAAAGGACAAGAGCAGACGAGGAAGATAGAAGGAAATAAGAAGAAGAAATCGAGATAAATGTAGATGGAAGAAGACCAAATAATATAGCTCCTTCTTCAGAAAATGGAGAGGAATTCATCGACGAGAGTTAGAGGTAGAAAGAAAAATCAGAAAGAAATAAGGAGAGCAAGGAAAAATGAGAGCAGCTGAGCAGTGGAATATATGAAGAAGGGAAGAAAGAAAACCTTAAACGGAAAAAAACGAACCCTTACAGCTTTTTATTTAGAAAAGGGACGATAATTTAGCAAGAGGAGTTAGAGAAACGAATATTTAGAAGGACGAAATAAATAGCGGACGAGATAGGGAGAGCTATAAATTAAGGAAGTAATCAAAGAAGGAAGGTGGGAAAAGACTAACCTTCACTGATTATTTTTAAGGAGGGGGATAGAAATGAGAAAATAAGATTTAAAAAAGTAAGAAAAATTGCAGAAGAGAAAAAACAACCCTTGTAGCTAATTTTTCAGAAAAGGGTCAGGAATTGATAGAGAAGAGTTAGGGAAGTAAATAAAAAGAAAGCAGATATAAAGACAGGAAGAGATCAGGAGAGGTGAAGAGGACGATAGAAGGAAATAAAGAAAAAGAAAGGAACAAAAATTAAGACCGGAAAAGACTAGTCTATATAGCTTCTGCTTCAGGAAATGGACAAGAATTTATCAAAAAGAGTTAAAGGAAACAATCAAAAAAGTAAGAAATGAAGACAGCAAGCGAGAAGGAGGGGAGAAGTTAAGGAGTGGAAGATATAAAGAAAGGATGAAAAATGTAGATGGGAAAACAATAGCCTGTATATCTTCTTCAGAAAAGGGACCGTAATTTAGTAACAGGAGCTAGAGGAAGTAATAAAAAGAAGGACAAAATGTAGAAACGAAGAAAGGAAGAAAGGAAGAGGCAAAGAGAGGCAAAGAGGAGGAGAAAAAAAGAAATAGAAGAGAAGGAGAAAAAAGGAACAAAGAAAGGAAGAAAGAAAGAAGAAAATGAGAAAAAGAAAGGGTGAAAAATTCACGTGGGAAAAGACCTACCCTTATAGCTTCTTCTTCAGCCGCTTCTTCCTCCTCTGCTTTCTTTTGCAGTTCGTCATAAGACATCGCGACAATAGCGAGGATCAAGTTCACGAGGTAAAATGATCCCAAGAATATTATAACGATGAAAAATAACATATGCCATGGCCCCGCCGATCTCAGCACCAGCTGATAAAGGTTTTCCCAATAATCCTGGGTCATGAGACGAAACGCAGAAAGAAGCGCCCAACCAAACGTATCGAAGCTTGTGTAACCATAATTAGGGTTTCCTCCGTACCCTTGTAAACAAATATATCCAGGAGGACACGTTCTGTAAAAATATTGTTAAAATATGATTCAGTTTCAATTGACATAATAGGAAAATAAGGAAGAAGAGGGAAGAAATAAGGAAAAAGTAGGGAGAAGTATGGAAGAAGTGGGGAAACATAAGAAAGAATTGGGAAAAATAAGGTAGAAGTTAGAAACATAAGGAAGAAGTGGGGTTAAATAAGGAAGACATAGAGAAGTTGAAAAAATTATTCAAAAGAGGAAAACAACTCGCCCTGCTCCTGACGAATTTCCACACAATGGCATGGCCCCAGCATCGTCCACGTACCAATTAGCTTGGCAGAAGAAAAAAGGTACAAAATTAATTTTTCCTAATTAAAAAATAGATTCAAATCAAGATTATTACTCACTTTTATTTTTACAAAAACTGTCCCAGTTCTCGCTCGTTAAGTTACCCCACGAGCCGTCATTCGGAAAATTTTTTATACATTTTTGCGTAAGCACCCCCATATAAATCTGAAGACCCATAAGTGCAAAGACGGAGAGGGAGAACATTGTTAGGATTATCACATCGCGTAGATTTTTAACGGACTCTATCACAGCGCCGACAATGGTTTTAAGACCTAAACAAGCAAGCAGTAAATGTCACTCATGTGAGGATTAGACCTAAAATATTGATAGTAAAATATAATTTGTAGAATAATATAATCAATAAACCACCTTAGGAATATAATCCTAGGATATCCATTGGGAAATTTGACATTATATATGGACTTAGACCAAGTTTAACCCGGACTTATAATGGACTTAGGTCAAATTTATTAAATTTTCGGTATGATAGTTGACTTATATGAAATAATAATTAGCTGGACCAACTTTGTTTTGAACTTATGGTGAACTTAGGTCAAATTTATGCAACAGTCCGACTTGAAGTGGAATTATATAACATAATGAAACAATCGATATCGAGAATAAGTTTAAGTAATTTAATTAGGTCAAATGTAACCAATACTTAATCTTAAATTGGAATTATACAAAATAATCCATATCTGGATCAAGTTTAGTTTTAAATTATATTAGGATCAGTTCAAATTCATCCATACTCGAAGTTAAAGTGGACTTATATGAAATAATCCTTATCCAGGCCAATCGTATTTTGAACTCATAATTGGCGTAAGTCAAATATACTCAATACTCGAACTTGACGTAGACTTATATGACTCAGACTTTTATCGTAAACAGGTCAAATTTGCTCTATACTCATTTCTTAAGTGGCCGTATATGAAAGAATCAATATGTAAGCAAAGCTTATTACGAACATACATTTGATTTCGGTCAAATTTACCCAATACTCGAACTTAAAGTAAACTTATATAAAATAGTCGATATCTAGTCCAAGTTTAGTACGAACTTATACTTGAGTTAGGTTAAATTTATACAATAGTAGGGCTTAAAGAGGAATAATACAATATAATGGAATAATCGATATTGAAACCAAATTTATCACGAAATAATAATTCACTTTGGTAAAATTTAAATACTGCTAATAACTGAAGTGGACTTATATAAAATAATCTATTTTTAGGCCAATCTGAACTAGGACTTATATTAGACATAGGTCAAATTTTCCCAATACTCTTCCCTTGAGTGGACTTATAATACTTATAAGAATTATATGAAATATTCTACATCTACGCCAAGATAATCTCGGGCTTATCTGGACTTCGTTCGAATTTTCCCAATATTCGAACTTAAAGTCGACTTACACAAAATAATCGATATCTACGTCAAGACTAATTTGGATTTATATTGGACTTATGTCATTTTTATTTAATAATCATAGCTAAAGTAGACTTATATGAATATAATATTATATTATATATAATATTTGACTGATATTTGACTAAGGTCAAATTTACCCAATACTCATATCATAAGTGGACTTATAAAAAAAATTGATATCTGGACCAAGTTTAACACAAACTTTTATTTGACTTAGGTCAAATTTATATAATAATCGAACTTTTAGTGGACTTATATAAAATAATCGATATCCATGTCAAGCCTAGTTTGGACTTATATTCGACATGTGTCATATTTATCCAAACTTACAGCTAAAATATAATTATATAAAATAATCTATATATAAGCTAGTCTGAGCTCGGACTAATATTGGACTTAGTTCAAGTTTGCCCAATACTGATTTCTAAAGTAGGCTTGTATACAAAAATCGATATCCAAACGAAGTTTAACACAAACTTTGATTCGACTGAGGTCAAATTTACAGAATACTCGAACTTAAAGTGGACTTATATGAATCAGTCAACATTTATGCCAAGTCTAGCTTGGATTTATATTGACTTTTGTCATCGTTTTCAAATACTAGGTCCACACTTTAATTCCCCAATAGATGATATTAAGTATTAGTACGATTAGATTAATTACTATAAGTATAATTATTATTTATAGTATAAGTATTTTACGAATTAATAAGATGTAGACTAAAGTATAAAGTGTGTCGGTGTAAAAAATATGTAAGTGTTGGTAGAATCGATATTCAAATTAAAGTACACTGAGAGGTAATAAATAATTAAGGCAAGTCTAGGCTATGCCTCTACTATACAGTCTATTTTCTAAAGCATACCTGGTACAATAGCGACAGTCTTCAAGGCTCGGAGGACTCGAAATGTCCTGAGAGCGGCAAGGTTGCCTAGATCTATTCCCATCGTCACATAACTGCAATAACCCGAACATCACATACACATTACAGTGTTAAAAAAAATCAAAGAAATCAATAAATGATAAAATGATAATAACAAAAATTATTACTCACTACTTCCTATTTAACCTACCCCCATCTTTAATATCAACTCAATAGGGTTTTAACTATTACTGCATGCATAATATTAAGAATAATAATAATAATCCATGAGATAAATCAGTATAAGGGTCACTTATTTTAAATCCTATTTTATATTTTGGATCACTCCGATTTTGATACATTTTTTTAGTTCCGGGAGGATTTAAAAAATATTACATTCAACTCCCGACATAAGAACAATCTCAGGTATGGATCGCAGTTGCTTTAATTATAAATCGTGGGAATCCGAACGTAAACAGGCAGAACCGTTTGATTTATTTCTGTTGGTTTTGGACGCATGACGCAACCCGGTGCAACTAATGCGCTGCGCGTGACGCCCTCGTGTTTTATGTCACGCTTGAATGAGTCTCATCTGTCTCTCGGCCCCGCGCCTCCTTTCATTCTTGAAATGTAAAGGCTATCAATTCTGGAAATATCGTAAACCGGGTGTTTTTATATCGCGATATTAGTGTATTTTGATTTTTGTCAAGGGGTTCAAATTGATTTCGGTTAAGAATGAATCATCAGAAGAATTTAATTTAAGCATTTTTATTGGTCAAGGAGTATGCTTAATTTAAGGATTTTTTTAGTGATATTGTTTAGATGAGTCTCGGTTTGTCGAATAGGAACTATTTAACAATAGTTCGAATTATTTAAAACAGTTTTAAGGGGTTTCACGGGTTTGTTGAAATTCCAAAGGATTTGGAAATATTCCAAAGATCTCTGGGGTGTCAGTGATTTTAAAATAATTAAAAATTATGGAAGGAATTTAAAAACTTTGCAAAGGATTTCACGAACTTTCAAGGGAGCCTGAGAAATCGTAAGGGGTTTCATGGGGATTCCCAACGTTTTAAAGGGATTTTAAGTGTTGTAGAAATGTCATAGTTTCAAGGCATTTTGAGAAATTTGAAATAAACCCAGGAACTTCATGGGATTCCCAGAGATTTTAAGGAATTTCAAAATATTTAAAAGATTTGGAGGGATCCCAAAATAATAAAAATTATTGAACGGATTTTGAAACATTGTAAGAGATTTCCAAGTATTTTCCAAGAAATCGAAAAATCGTCAAGGAATTTAATAGCAATTCAAAAAAAAATTCCAAAGGATTTTAAGGATATTTAGGTATTTAAAGGGTGTTTGTGATTTCAAAATAATTAAAGGAAGTTTATGGGATTTCCTGGAATTTCGAAGGATTTGAAATAACTTTTTATATTTTTCTGATTTCAAGAGAATTAAGAATAATTTCATTACATTTCAAACTATTCCATGAAATTTTAGTGGTATTTGAGAATTATAAAATTTTAAAGTAATTTTAAATGATTTGATGGATTTTACGATTTGAAACGTATTTCAAGAGATTTCGTGGCATTTTGAAGAATTTTTAATGATTTTAAAGAATTTTTAAGATTCCTGATATTTCAGAAGAATTAAGAATAATTTAATGAATTTTTGTATTGAAAATTATTTTACAGAATTTCCGGTGATAAGGAGAGAAGTCAATGGATATTATGGAATTTTAATGGATTTAATAGGTTAACAAGGTAATTGAACAGATTTTAAAGAATTAATTTAAAAATTCCTGAGATTTAAAGATATTTTTTCTAATGAATTAGGACTTAGTCAAATTGTAAAATATTCCAAACGAGTTCTTAGAGTTTTCGGAATTGCAAGAGACTGCGTTGGATTTCATGGAATTTTCAAATATTTTATGGGAAGTTGAGGAGATTCCAAAGATTTTTTATTATTTTCGATGATTTCAAAATATTTTAAGATTTACAAAGATTTCATAATTTCGTGATTCCTGGGATTTTTAAAGAATTAATGATATTTTAAGGGATTTAAACAATATTCAAGAAGGATTTAAAGGAGTTTCTGGGGATTGCGAGAAATGACAATGAACTTCGTGGAATTTTTACAAATTTAATGAAATTTCCAGATCATTCAAAAGATTTAAAGGGATTTCATATGAATTTAAAAACAGCTACAAATGTTCTGTTATTTATAAACAATTATAAATAAATAGAGGAATTAAAAAATATTCCAAAACATTTAATCAAGTTTCAGAGGATTGCGAAAAATAATAAAGGATTTCATGAGATTTTGAAAGATATAATGGGATTTTAGGAAAATTAATAAAGCTTTGAAAGGAATTTCAAAACATTTTTTAATAGAGGAATATCAGTAGATTCATTGTAATTAGCAAAGATTTAATAGGATTGAAAGAAATTTTTATAATTAAAATTCCAACGATTTCAATAGACTAAGGATTAATTTAAGAGATTTTTTAACATTCCAAAGTATTTAACGAAGTTTTAGGAGTTTTCGATAAATACCACAGAGATTTGAAAATATTTTAAAGATTCCTTGAATATAAAAAAAATCAGGAATAACTTAAGGGAATCCTAGGAATCTTTCAGCGTTATAAAATCCCTTGGAATATCTTGAAATCTCTCGAAATCCCATAAAATCTATTACAATCTATTTAAATATAGATTGCAATGGATTTCATGGGGTTTCAAGAGATTTTAAGATATTTCAAGGAATATCATAACGCTGAAGGATTCCTGAGATTTATAGCGAATTGATAATAATTTAACAAATATTTTCAAATAAAGGAAAAACAATTAATTCATTGCAATTTGTATAGGTATAGTGGGATTTTAAGAATATTGCAAAGAATTTAAAGGAAACTTCATTATTTTAACGGGTTGAAAAGATTTCATAGTCTCAAATGAATTTTAAAAACTTTAAGGGATTTTGAGAAATTTTTAGAGATTTAAAAACATTTTGAAGTTTTCTGGGATTTCAGAAGAATTAGGAATCGCTATGAGATTTTGAAACATTCCAAATGATTTAACGAAGTTTTCTGGGTTTTTCATAAATCCCAAAGGAGTTTTAAAATATTTTAAAGATTCCTAGGATATCAAAATAATCAAGAATAATTCAAGAAATTTTAAAGTATTCCAAATGATTACACAAAGTTTAGGGAATTTAAATAGATTGTAAAGAATTTCATGAAATTTCAAGGGATTTCATTAAATGTGACAACATTAACAAAATTCCTGAGAATTATAAGGAATTTAAAGACATTTTTTAAATAGAAGAATAGCAATGGATTTATTTGAATTTACAAAGACTCAATAAGATTTTAGGAAAATTGCAAGGATTTTAAAGGATACTTATGTATTTTAATTTTCATGAAATTTCAAGGAATTTCGAGGAATTTTTAGAGCATTGAAAACATTTTCAAGTTGTCTGGAATACCAGAAGAATTATGAATAATTTGAGAAATTTTAATTATTTAAGGGATTTTAAAGTGTTCCAAATGGTTCCATAAAATTGCAGGTAATTGCAATAGATTGCAATGGATTTCGCGAGATTTCAAAGGATTTTACCAAATTTAAAAGATTCCAGGGATTGGTAAGGAATTAGAAATAATATAAAGATATTTTTAAAATAGAAAAGTAGCACAGATTCATTATAATTTACAAGGATATAACACCATTAAATAGATTTCAATGGATTTCATAGGATTTCAAGGAATTTAAAGGGATTTCGAAGGATTTCAAGGAATTTGACCATATTTAACAGATTGTTGTGATTTCTAAACAATTGGAATAAATTATACACACTTTCCGTTGGAAAATTTGCAATGGATTCATTGGAATTTCAAAGGATTTGTTTTGATTAAATACATTGCAATGGATTTCAAATGATTCTAAGAGATTCCAAGGGATTTCAAAAGATTTTAAGGGATTTGGCAAAATTAAAAAGATTTCTTGAATTTCTAAAGAATTAGGAATACAGTAAACACACTTTAAA
>NC_046657.1:19446274-19499177 GCF_010883055.1 Belonocnema kinseyi | reverse complement strand
CATTCATTGGAATTTCAAAGGATTTGGTTTGATTAAATACATTGCAATGGATTTCAAATGATTCCAAGAGATTCCAAGGGATTTCAAAAGATTTTAAGGGATCTGGCAAAATTAAAAAGATTTCTTGAATTTCTAAAGAATTAGGAATACAGTAAACACACTTTAAAATAGAAAAATTGCAATGCATTCATTGGAATTTCAAAGGATTTGGTTTGATTAAATACATTGCAAAGGATTTCAAGGGATTTGATCAAACCTAAAAGATTCCTGGAATTTCTAAAGCATTAGAAATAAATTAAACACACCATCAAATAGAAAAATTGCAATGGATTTCATATATGATTTCAGGGATTCCAAGCGATTTCAAAAGATTTCAAGGGATTTGACCAAATTTAAAAGATTCCTTTGATTTTTAAAGAATTAGGAATAGATTTAACACACTTGAAAATAGAAAAATTGCTGTGGAATCCTTGAAATTTCTAAGGATTTTGTTTGATCAAATACATTGCAATGGATTTCATATGATTTCTTGGGATTGCAAGCGATTTCAAGAGATTTGACCACATTTAAAAGATTCCTTGGATTTCTGAAGAATCAAGAATAAATGATACACATTAGCAAATGAAAAAATTGAAATGGAATCATTGCAATTTCCATGGATTTAATTTCATTAGATAGATTGCAATGGATTTCATAGGATTTCAAGGGAATTCAAGGAATTTCGAGGAATTTCAAAGGATTTAAAAAGGTTTCAACGGATTTGATCAAATTGAAAAGATTCCTTGAATTTCAAATGAATTAGAAATAAATTATACACATTTTCAAATAGAAAAATTGAAATGGATTCATTGGAATCTCCAGGGTTTTAGTTTGATTAGATACATAGAAATGGATTTCAAGGGATTTCAAAAGATGTCACGGGATTTGTCAAAATTTAAAAGAGCCATTGAATTTATAAGAATTAGGAATAAATTATACACACTTTCAAATAAAATACTTGCAATGCATTCTTTGGAATTTCCAAAGATTTAATGGGATTAAATAGATTGCAATGAATTGCATATGGCCTCAAGCGATTTCAAGGGATTTCACCAAATTTAAAAGATTCCTACAATTTCTAAAGAACCAGGACTAAGTTAAACGCAATTTCAAATGAAAAAGTTTTAATCGATTTATTGGAATTCCCAAGGTTTTATTGATATTCAATAGATTGAAATGGACTTCATAGGATCTCGAGATATTACAAGGGATTTGACAAAATTTGAAAGATTCCTGGAGTTTCTAACGAATTAGGAATAAATTAAACACACTTTTAAATAAAAAATTGAAATGGATTCATTAGAATTTTCAAGGATTTAATGGTATTAAATAGATTGCAGTCGATTCCATAGGATCTCGAGAGATTATAAGGGATGTGGCCAAATTAAAAAGATTTCTGAATATTCCAAAGAATTAACAATAAATTAAATAGACTTGTTAATAAAAATTTTCAATGGATGTATTGGAATTTCCAAGATTTTATTGAGATTCAATAGATTGCACTGGATTTCAGAGAATCTGGAGGGGTTTCAAAGGGTTTGACCAAATTCAAAAGATTCCTGGAATTTCTAAAGAATTAGGAATAAATTAAATGCACTTTTAAATAAAAGAGTTGCAATGAATTCATTGGAATTTATAAGGATTTAATGGGATTAAATAGATTGCAATGGATTTCATAGGATATCGAGGTATTTCAATGGATTTGACCAAATTTAAAAGATTCTTGGTTTTTCTAAAGATTTAAAAACCTTTTAAGATTCCTGGAATTTCAGAAGAATTAGGAATAAGAGATTTTGAAAATTTCAAAGGATTTCACCGTGTTTCTGTCGTTTTTGATAAATACCAAAGATCTTAAATGATTTCGAAAAATGACAATGAATTTTTTCAAAAAAAAAAATGTCATCAAAATCAAAGGTCAAATTTAAAGTCTAGGATTTAAAAAATAAAGACCAGTACCCGTGCAAAAAATTTGCCGACCAGGCCCTGATAAGGAATGAAGCGCACGTTCTAATCGGGGCCCAATCTGGCCACGGCAAAATTTGTGCTCGAGATTCAAACCAATACTATAATATAAATTGTATAATCCATAATCTAATATCTCAAATTTGTAATATAAAATCGTCTATCAACAGTTATGTAAGTATAGGTACTCTAGTCTACAACAATATCAAATGTAATAATCAATTTGTATTCGCAACTAGGCTAAAGAAAAAGGAGTCACAATCATATAATAATAGGTTTTGCATCATATTAATAATACTTTGTGGTTGCTAGAGCATAAATAGTTAACAAAAGGTACAATGGCATGATCTATATTATTATTTCTTTCTAGATCTCTAGGTCATGATCGATGTAACAATAAGATGTGTAGTAGGGTGGTCCAAAAAATTTGTTATAAACCAATTTTCCAATAAATTCCCCGGATGAAGCTCAGTTTTTGGAAAAATCGAAAAAAAAATACTTTTGAATAACTTTTTGTAAATTTAATTTTAATCACTTCTCAATAAATATTGAAGGAATTATTTCCACCCCATAATGTTTCAATTCGATGGCACAAATTTCAAATTATTTAAACAATTATTATTTGTTAGAAAAATAGAATTTCTCCCATAAATTAATTCAATCATATGAATTTTACTACAAAGATAATATAAATATTTATTTGCCAGAGCAGTAATATCGATTTTGGCGGAGAACGGTTCCAATCGGCCGGTAGCTCAGGCTGTAACTCTTCGTATTCATAGACGGAAGGTTGTGTGTTCGATTCTCGCCACGTGTACTTTTTTTGTTTAGTCTAATTTTCTTTTTATTTATTAAAATAGTTATAAATATCATTTTCTTCGATAATATTGAAAAATGATGCAAATAATATTTTTTTAAATACTTTTTACGCAAAAGCGGACTTTTTTAACTTATCGCGTTTTTCGAATACGAATTTATTCTCAATCAATTTCATTATTGTTTTTAGAATGTTTACTAATTATAGTTGAAATCATAATTATGACCATTGATCCTATTTTGTTTTCAAGATTTAAAGGAAAAATGGTCTTTTCAGTCAGAATTTTCTAACAAACCAGTGACTCGTAAAAAAATCACTATTCTGTTTGAAAATTCTAATTGAAAATACAATTTTTCTTTTAAAAAAAAACCGTTTATATTTCTAATTTTAAATATTATTAGTAAATATTATGAAGAAATATAATAACAATATAGAAAATGAATTTATATGCAAAAAATATAAACAGATTTTAAAAAGTCAGCATTGCTGTGAAAAAGGCATTAAAAAATTATTATTTGGATAATTTTTCATGATGATTGAAGGAAATTATATTTAAAAACATGCTAATAAATGAAAAATAAAATAAACGAAGTAAAAAAGAAGTGCAGGCATATTAAAGATTTAACAAATTAATACTCAAGTAATGAGCTTTCAATCAGCCAATTCTGAACCGAAACTAAAATGTAAAATTCGTATAAATTTTCATAATTTAAAACTAAGGAAATTCCTATTTTTATCAAAAAAAATCCAAAATAAAAGAATTCTAAATAAATCAAAGAATTCCAAAGAGTTCTAAGATATCCACAAATTCCAAAGAATTAAAATAAATCCAAGGAATTCAAATAATTTCTAAGAATTCCTTTAACATTTCTTAAGGAAAAAATGAAGTTCAATTTCCAAAAAATTCAAGAGAATTCTGAAGAACTCTAATAAATTCAAAGAATTCTCAGCAATTCAAATAATTCTAAAAAACTCCAAGAAATTCACAGGATTGCAAGAAATTGAAGGAATTACAAGGGATTCAAAGAGTGCCAAGGAAATTGAAGAATTCCAATGACTCAAAAAAATCCCAAAGAATGTAAAGTATTACAAAGAATGAAAATTATTCTGAAGAATTCCAAAGATATGTATTAAAGAATTCAAATAATTCCAAAGATTTCAAAGAATTCAAGGGATTCCAAATAATTCCAAAGATTTCAAAGAATTCAAGGGATTCCAAATAATTTACAGAATTCCAAAAATTTTCAGATAATTGTAAAGAACTTAAAATTACTTCAAAGTATTTATTGAATTTCAAAGAATTAAAAAGAATTCTAAGAATTCTAAAGAATTCAAATATTTTCAACTAATTCTAAAGAACTTAGAAGAATTCCTAAAAAATTCTAGAGAAAAATACTTTAAAAATTAAAGATGTTTGAAAAGAATTCAAGCTTTATTTTTTTGAAAATTCCCGAAAGCTTTTGAGAATTCTTTAGAACATAAAAAATGCCATGGAACTTGAAAGAATTTTAAACAATTGCAAAGAATTTCAAATAATTCTAAGAAATTTACTTAATTCTACAGAATTTACTGAATTCTAAAGAATTCAAAGAATATTAAAATATTCCCAGACATCCATCGAATTTAAAAAATTCAATTAATTCTAATAAATTCAGTTAATTCCAGAGAATTCAAAGAATTCTAAATAATTTGAAATTCCAAAGAATATAAAGATTTCCAGAAAAATTTAAGGAAATTAAAATTATTTTAAAGTATTTAAAGATCTTCAAAAAATAAGAAAATTCTACGAATTCTAAGATTTCATAATAATTTTAAGTAACTTGACAAAATTCTTAAGAATTCCAAAGAATTTCGAAATACATTTCAAAATCGATTTTCTCGAAAAGAATTAAAAAGCACATATAAATGAATTGGAATTTCTAAAAAGTTCCCGAAAAATGCAAAAGAATTCAAATAATTAGGATGCATTAAAATTCAGAGTAATGAGAAATACTTAGCAAGTTCAACAGAATTTAATAGAATTCTATAGAGCTATAAACAATTCTCAAGAACTTCAAAGAATGATCAAGGACATACAAGATTTCCATAGAATTCCAAAGTATTTGAAGAATTTCAAAGAAAAAAATTCCAAAGAATTTTAAGCAGCTTAGAAAAATTGTAAAAAATTCTTAGGAACTTAGAAGAATTCCAAAAAATACTTAAAAATCGAGGTTCTCGAAAACTGCGAAAAAGCACATAACTGAAATTCAATTTCTAAAACTTAAAAAAAATGCAACTGAATTGATATAATTAAGACGCATCTAAAATCAAAAGAATGAAGAATACTTTAGAAATTCAAGATGTTTTAAGAGAATTCAGGAGAATTTAAGAAATTTCTGAAGGGCTTTAAGCAATTCGAAAGAACTGTAAAGAATTCTTAAGAACATCAAAGAGTTCCAAAGAACTTTGAAGAATTTCAAAGAATTCAAAAACAGAATTCAGAGAATTCCAAAGAATCCAAATTAGTTGTTTTTTCCATTTTTCTCAAAAATTTATCTTCTCCCATTTAAAATCCCATGTTAATTAAAAGCCTTATTATCATTATAATCAGGGAGCGGATTAGAGCCACTTTGAAGTTATCTGACGAACGCATCTCAACTCTCTCACGCGGAGAAGCCCGATTACCCCAGCAGTAAGCGTGCGCACACACTCCGGTCATGCACGTGACTACGCGTCCCCCTCTCTTCCGCACCGAAGATTCCCCGAATTTGAGAGCCGAGCTGCGATCTTCAGCTAACTTCACAGTGTCTCTAATGTGCTCCCTGCTTATTATTGAAAGATTTGAAGAAAAAAAACAGGAACTTTCTCTTTCCGGAAAACTAAAGAAATGGATGGGGGAGAAAACCTTGCCCTCTATCTATGTATTTTTGGACCGCCCCAATGTGTAGTCATGTCCTATATGTAGTTGTAATATTCAGTACTTAACAGATCTATCGATGATATTCAATGAGATAACCTGGAATCTAACTCTTGGCTAATTAGTACTTCCAAGAGGGGAGAGGCTTGTCTGTGAATGCCTGATGAAAATGTTGTGATATATATGCCAGCTCAATGTTCGACTAAATATATACGCATATAGAAATTTGAATTATTGACTCTACTTAAGAGGGAATATTGGTACGGTATAATCTAATATTTTTTTCTCGCGACCGTCTCATCGATTTGTAAATTGCATTCGTACTTCTGATAGAATTCAAGAATGCAAGGCTGCACAGTAGAGAAAAATTCAATTTGACGTTTTCACATTCATTTCTTCCTTATATTCTTTTATTATTATTCCTTCTTCCTTACTTTTCCATTTTTATTGACTCTTCTCTACTTTTTCTTCATTCTTCCTTTCTCTTCCCTATTCTCTCTTTATTTTTCCTTATTCTTCCCATATTCTCTCTATTTTGATTAAAGTCCTGCGGACTTCATAGAACTTCAAAGAATTCCAATGAATTAAAAAAAAAAAAAAATTCAAAGAATTACAAAAGATTCGAGGAATTTCAAGGAATTCGAAGAATTCCAGGAATTCTGAAGGTTTAAAAAAATCTGCAAAATTCAAAGAATTCTAATATTTTCAAGCGATTCAAATAAGTGCATAGGATTTAATGAATTCCAAGAATTTAAAATAATTCGAAAGAATTCAAATAATTTGAAAGAATTTGAAAAACGTCGAAGAATGATAAATTATGAGGATACATCAAAATTCAAAATAATACCAAACAGTTCAAATAATTCCTGGTGGCTTTAAGAGTTTCAAGGTGATCAGAAGTCAAAAACTTTCATAAATTCAAAAGAATTCGAAGAATTTAGAAGTATTACAAAGAATTCAAAAAATAAAGATGTATCAAAATTAAAAAGAATTAAAAATCCTTCAGGAATTGAAGATTATTTAAGAATTTTTAAGGCAAGTTAAAAGAATTATATAGAACTTCAGAGAATTCTGAATAACTTCTGAGAATTCTAAAGGTTTTCAAAGAATTCTATGAAACTTTAAACAATTCTAAGGAACTCCAAAGAATTCTAAAGAATTCTAAAGAAATTTAAATAGTTTTGAATAATTTCAAGGAAATAAAAGAATTCTAAACAAATTCTAAGAATTCCAGGGAATTCCAGAAAAGTTCAAAGAATTAAAAGAATTTCAGGAATTTTGAAGAACTTTAAATATGTCTGAAGAACTCAAACAATTCCAAAGAATTTAAAGAATTCCAGAAAGAATCAAAAAATTCAAATGTTTCAAAGGAGTTCCCAAAAATACAAAAATTATTTCATAGAATTCCAGAGAATTATAATCAAAAAAATCTAAACAACTTCATAGAATTCCAAAGAATTAAAAAAATGGAAGAATTTTAAATATATTCAAGAACTTTAAAGAATTCAGAAAATATCAATTATATAAAATATTTCAAATAATTCTAAGGAATTTAAATAATTAGGACACATCCGAATTTAAAACAATGAAAAATATTTCAGAAATTTAAGATTATTTAAGAAAATTCAAGAGAATGCAAGTATTCTAAAAAATTCAATGAATTCTAAAGATTTC
Organism: Belonocnema kinseyi; assembly: GCF_010883055.1. Classification (NCBI taxonomy): domain Eukaryota; kingdom Metazoa; phylum Arthropoda; class Insecta; order Hymenoptera; family Cynipidae; genus Belonocnema; species Belonocnema kinseyi. Next base: position 19,491,789 of record NC_046657.1, on the reverse strand, counting down.
CAAAAATCATGAGAATTCTGAAGAACGTTAAATAATTGAAAAGAAATTAAAGAATTCCACAGAATTTAAAGAAATAAAAAGAATCCTGAGAATTCCAATGGATTTAAAGAATTTCAAACAAATTTATTGAATGCAAAGAATTTAAAGGATTCAAAGAATATTAAAGAATTCAAAGAATCCTAAGGAATTCAGTTCAATCCTAAGTCCAAGAAATTCAAAGAATTACATGGAATTTAAAAAATGGACTTCAAATAACTTCAATAACTTCAAATAACTCCAAAATTTTCAAACAGCTCCACAGATTTCGAAGATTTCCAAATAATTTGAAGAATTTTAGAGAAGTCAAAGAATTTCCAAGAATTCAAAGAGGTTTAAAGAATTTAAATAACTTCAAAGAATTATAAGAATTTCAATGGATTTCAAAGAATTCCAAAAAATGCAAAGTATTCTAAAAAATTTAAAGAATTCCAATAATATAAAGAATTTCAAAAGATTCAAAAGAATCCAAAGAATTCAAAAGATTTCAAATAATTAAAAGCGAAAAATAGGAAGAAATAAGACAGAGTGAGGAAGAAATAGGGAAGGAGCAATAGAAAATAAGGAAAAGTAATTAAGAAGGCATAATGGTCGAATTAGTCTCCACTGGCTCATTCAATGTACCTTTTTGCGAGAATCGTGATCTAATTTGTAAAAGTACCAATCAATACTGGATCAGAGAACTTGAACAGGGTCTGAAGTACAACTGAAGGAAGGATTGATAACAAGAAGTGACGATACTTGATAATTTGATAACTTCTGGGGGAGGGGGGGGGGACTGAGCAATACTTTTGAATGTTGTAATAAAAAAATAAATATTTGTAACTACTCACGCTAAAGCTATAACTACGAAGTCGAGCCAATTCCATGCATCTCTAAGATAGGTAAAAGGCTGCAGAATGAAACCCCTCGCCATCACCTTAACGGCGGACTCAAATGTGTAGATGCCCGTAAATATGACTCTGAAACCATAAATAGACCAATCAGGCCCCTCAAATGTGAATTTTCGCATCAAAGCGAGCCCCTAATTTCCTCTATTCGTTTATTTAGACTTTTTAAATCAGGAACAGTCTCGTGACAGGTGCGGTGCAAGTCTTCTGTTTTTTCTTGCCTAGTTGCCTAATTGTACCTAGAATCTTTCACTGTGACACCTACAATTTATTTGATTAATTAATCTACATTTTTTTTCTTTCAAACCAAAAATAACACTAATTACTTGATTTATTCAGTTAATCGAGAAAGGGCTAACCAGATAACAAATTAAAATCTTGATGTACTCAAGAATCGAAAGAATTAAACAGAATTTAAAAAAAATGATAACCAAATTAAAAAATTAAATATGCATCCGAATTTCACAATACTTGAAAACTATATATTCAAATAATTCAAGAGACTCGAACTGAATAGGAACTCAGTGAAAAAAAATTAAAATGAATTGAAAAAATTGAGAAGAATTCAAAAGATTGTGAACGAATGAAAAAACTGGATAGAGTTAAAAACACAAGGAATTAATCCCAGTTAGAAAAAAATCTTTAAAATAATTGGAAATGATTCAAAATAATTTTTAAAAATCGGAAAGAATTGAGAAAGATTCAACATAATTTAAAACATTTACAAAATATTCAGGAGGATTCAAAATAGTTTAGAAGAAATAGTGACAATTCAAAGAATTCCAAAATGCATTCAAATTAAAGGCTGAAAATAATCCATAAGAATTTTAAAGAATATAAAAAAATTCAAAATAATTAATAAGAATTCTTCCAAATTAAACCTAAAAAATTATAGGCTATAAAAAATGCAAACTAATCAAAAAGTATTAAGAAGGATTTGAAAGAATTTTAAATAATTAAAAAGGATTGAGAAGCATTTTAAAGAATTTATAATTGCAAAGAGTTACATATTTTTTCAATAATTTATCTAATTTAATAAGGAGATCTTATAGTCACTCAAAATAATTCAAAAGCATCTGAAAGAATTGAGAAGGCTTCAAAATAATTCTAAAGAATCTAAACGAACTGAGAAGAATTCAAAAGACTTACGAGGAATTCAAAAGAGTAAAAAATATAAAATTCAAAGAATTTAGCCATTTAAGGACCAAGCCTTGATCCTTTTACATGAAAATTCTAAAAAAAAATTTATAAACAATGTATGGTCGTTTTCTGAACAATTTTTCAAAAAAAAATTTATTTTTATATATCTCTTGCTTTCTATTGAGTATACAATGTCTTGAAAGCACCTTAAGAGATGTGGAACAATCCACTTTGATCTAATTAGCACGCACTAATTTTGCGGAATTCTAACCCTGTTATCTAAAAATTAGAAAAATATTTGATAATAATTGTGAAAGATTCCGAATAATTCTATAGGATTAAAAAAATTCCGAAGAATTCAGAAAAATGTGAAAATAATTCAAATGATTCGGCTGCATCCAACTTAAAAAAAGACCTAAAAATAATTCCAAATATTCAATAAAAATTGTGAACGATTCCAAAGAATTCTAAAGGATTAAAAAAAATTTCACAGAATTCAAAAGAATGAAAGAGTTTTTAAAAAATCAATAGAATAAAAAACAATTCAAGAAATTCATGAACAAACTTTTAAAAACTTGTAAAAAATTAAACAGACTTAAAAATCAGTAAAAATAATCAATTAAATTCCCAATACTTTCAAAGCATTAGGAATAATAAAAGAATAAAAATTGTAACGTGTAGGATACATCCATATTAAAAAATGATAACTTTAGAATAATTTGAATTCAAAAGAATACAGAAGATCTCCAATACATTCAAAAAGAATTAAGAAAAATGAAAAATAATATAAAAAGAATTTAAAACAATTAAAAGAAATAAAAAGTGCTTAAAAATGATTGAAATACATCAAGTTTAAAATAAAACTCAAAAGAATACAAAAGAATTCAAAGTAATTAAAAAAAAATAAGAAGGATTCAAAAGAACTTTAAAGGATTCAACTAAAAGAATTGAAAAGATCTGAGAAGAATGCAAAGGACTTCAAAAGAATGGAAAATATTTTAAAACAATTAAAAAGGATGTATTCAAAAGGAAAAAATTTTTTAAAAACTTCAACTTAATTCGAAATAATATTTTTCTTAAATCGGGAAAAATTAAGAAGGTTTAAAAAGAATTAAAAAGAACTCATTATCAGGCGTATCTCTAAATTTGTCAGTGAATAACTTATCTCTTAAATACAAAATAATTATAACATTTAAATTTAATAATAAATAAAACTATAAATATGCATCAAATATTATAAATGTGATAAATATAAAAAATAATCTAAAAAATTGAATATGATTGACAGAATATTAAAAAATTATTTTAACTAAAAAAGTGAGAAACAATACAATTATAAATTAAATTTTGTAGTATGAACCTAATCAATAATTAATTTTAAAGTAACTTTAGCTCAATATTGAAATATTAGAAAGCTTTTCTAATCTTACGCAGACTATCTTTTCTAATAAGCTATATCTAATCTAGATCAAATCGAAATTAATAATTTTATCGTCTATAAATATTAAGATGTTACTATACAATTGATTATTATCTAATCATACAAAAATTATCTCAGGGTTCTAAAGGTACATAATATTATTCTACATTACTTTTTGTGTAGATCTGAAACGAAATATGCTAATCGAGTTGAAAGCTTGATATTTTAATTAAAAACCTTTTCAAATACAATAAGCAAACAAAAAAAACTAAATTAAAAATAAAAACCTTAGAAATAAATTGAATACCAAGTTTTAATTGAAATAAAAGAATAGCTCAACATTAAATGACAATAAATAAATAAAAAAGCCGTAAATAATTGAATGCTAAAATAATATATGAAAAAAGTGAAATCAACAAATTACAAACTGAATTTTTCAAAAAGAGTTCACAAAATGATTACAAAAAGAATAAAAGACAAAAATATGAATGCACATAAATTTTACTCTCCAGATGCTCTTCTGGGAAATCTAAATTTTGAACCTCATTTTTTTTATTTTCCTCTAGAACTTTCAAATTTGACTTTTACGACACCTTCAGATAAATTGAAAAATTTCTGGTTACTGAGAGGAATAAATCCAAAATTATTTCTAAAATAGAAAAATATTGTAAAGCCTAAAATAAACAAGCTTTCTAACTCTGATTAAAATCTCGTATGATAAAAATTACTGCTAAAAATTATAATAATAAAATTTTATCCTACTTTATAATTTTTAGGGTGCAAGTTTTCTGTCAATGATCTCTACCTTAGTTTTTTTGAGTGCAATAAAATATGTTAGTATTATTAAACATTCTTATAATAATAAGTTTTTAACACAAAGATTGTTTTAATAACCACGTTAATTAAAATTAGCAGTGAATTACGATCGAATTTAGAAGAGTTTGTTTCTACTAATTTTTTTTTTTAATTGTTACAGTAAAACCTCTCCTAATTTTTCTAAGATACTTGAGGCCCTGTAATACTTATCCGATGTCTACCTTAAAAATAATTGGAAGGGACTGAGAAGGATTTTTAAGAATTAAAAATAAATAAAGTCAAAATTGAAAACAATTCAAAGATTAAAAATAATTTGAGAGAATCCAAAGCAGGCGGCAAGCAATGTGAAGAATTCAAAAGAATTTAGAAGAATTCAAAAGGCTTAAAAAGAATTAAAAACAATGCAAGGAATTTGAAATAATTTCAAACAATTATAAGGAGTCAAAATAATTATAAGCAATTAAAATGAACTGAGAAAAATTCGAAAGACCCTAATAAATTTAGAAGAAATTAGAAAACTTCAAATCAGTTTATAAAAATTAAAATAATTTGTATGTATCAGAAAGCATTCAGAAGAAGTCAAAAGAATCCAAAGGAATAAAAAATAATTAAGCAGATTATCAGAGTATTTGAAACAACTGCGAAGATGTGACAAGAATTAGGAACAATTCATCAAAATTAAAAAGAAATAAAGATTTTGAAATAATTTTAAAGAATTCTAGAGAATCGGGAAAAACTAAGACGGATTCAAAAGAATTCCAAAGACTTGAAAAGAATTAAGAAGAATTCAAGCGACTTAGAAAGATTTCAAAAAATTCAGAAGAGCGCAAAAGAATCCAAAATAGTTCAATAAATTTAAAAGAATCAAATAGAATTGAGGAGTCAAAATAATTTCGACGAATTGAAATGAATTAAGAAGAATTAATCAAAATTACAAAAAAATTAGAGACTAAAATGATTTGAAAGAATTCAAAAGAATCGGCAAAAATTGAGAGAGAATCAAAAGAGATCCAAAGAATCGAGATAAATTAAAAAGTCTTAAATGAATTCATCAGAATTTATAATAGTTTAAACAAATTGAAAACAATTTAAAGAATTTATAGGAATCAGAAAAAATTGAAGAGCATTCCAAATAACGCATGGCAATTAAAAATAACAGGACAGAATGTCAGAGAATTAAACAAAATTGCAAAGATTTACCAAGAATTAAGAAGAATTAATCCAAATTAAAAAAGAAATAAATACTTTAAAATATTTAAATAGAATTCACAACAATCGGGATGCACTAACAAAGATTCAAAAGAATTCCAAAGAATTGAAAAGAATTAGGAAGAATTTAAAAGACTACAACAGATTTCAAGAAAATTTAGAAGAGCTGAATAGAATTAGAAACAGATCGGAAAATTCAAAATAATATAAAAGAATTAAGGATTCAAAAGAATTGCAAGGTGTTTAAATTATTTGAGAAAAATTCATCAAAACTAACTAAAATCCGAAGTCTTTATATAACTGGAGAACTTCCGAAGAATTTGGACGAGTTAAAATTAATTAAGAACAATTGAAACAGTTCATAGAAATCAGGAAGTATTTAGAAGGATTTAAAAGAATTTTAAAAAAATTAAAGAGAACGTAGCAGAATGTCAGAGTGTATGAAATAATTGCAAAGATTTAACAAGAATTAAGAAGAATTGATTAAAATTAAAAAGAAATAAAGAATTCAAAATAATTGGAAAGCGTTCAAGCGAATCAGGAAGGACTAAGAAAGATTCAAAAGAATTTAGAAAAGTTAAAAAGAATTAAAAACAGTTCAAAGAATTCAAAAGAAAGCAAAAGAATTGAAAAGGATTCAACAGAATTCTGAAAAATTCAGAAGGGTTACAAGTAATTCAATACAATTAAAAGAATCCAATAGATCTGGGACGAATTGAGAAATATTTACGATAATTTCAAGCAATTGAAACGAAATAAGAGGAATGTCAAAGAATTTAAAACAATTGCAAAGAAGTTACAATTGTTAAAAATAATTGACAAACATTTTTTTAATAATTTTTAAAAATTCAAAAGAATTGCGAAGAATTAAGAAGAATTCGAAAGAACTGAGAAAAATTCAAAAGAATTAAAAAGAATTCAGAAGAATTTATAAGATTTAAAGAGTTTTCAAAGTAATTAAAAGCATCGAGAAGAATTAAGAAGGATTCAAAATAATTCCGATTTATTGAAATAAATTTAAAATAATTATAAAGATTTTACAATAATTGAGAAGAATTCATTAAAAAAAAGCTTTTGAAATAATTTTTAAGAAATCCAAAGATTGAAAGATCGGGGAAGTATTGCATGACCTTAAGAAACTTTTGTATTTTTCTACAAAACAACAATGTCGATAAGGTAGGAATCGGTTGAGTGGTACATGGCCTTAAAAGCAATTTTACTTATTTGAATTTAATTAGTTGGTGAATTTGAAAATAAATTCGATCACTTACTCGGTGGATTCGATGGTGGGCGTTGTGGGCATGATCATGAGTATGCAGTTAACCAAAATTGTGGTGATAATGAATAGAGAAAAGAGTGGGTGGACCAAGATGTAGATGGCCACACGTCGTATTGGATTAAATGGATCGAGGATCCACAACGCGTCGGTCGCGGAGAACCTGAATATGTCCTTTCCTTTACTGACGACCACAAACGTCTGAAAGAGGTGAAAATTGGATTTAAATTTAATTTTAATAACTCCTATATAGAAGTGACGTAACTGTTACATAAGTGATACATAAGTGTTACATGTATGTTACGTATATGTTACATGTATGTTACATGTCTTTTGCATACCGATAACATATATGTCACGTAAATTTTATTAACTGTTACATACCCCATACATATTTGTTACGTAATGACAACCTACCTTTAGCATGCTTGCTGCATGTAAGTTACATATGGGTTACATATGGGTTACATAATTGGTATGTAACTGCTGCTCAAAGGTGACATAATTGTTATATGGCCGTTACGTTCCAATTACATACTTGCTACATAATAGTTACATGTGTTTTACGTAACGTTTGTCATGGTTACATAACGGTTACATAATTGTTATGTATCTTTTACGTAGCGGTTATGTGATTGTTACCTAATGGTTACAGCATTGTAACATAACTGTTAATTAACCAATACATAACTCTCGCTTCAATAGTATAAGACTTGTATGTAACGATTAAATTACTAGAAAGCAGTTGTCATATAATTGTTACATAACTGATACGTTATGGTTACGTAAATGTTTCCCAAATGTAGCATAATTGTTACATGAACGTTTCTTATCGGTTACGTACTTGTTACTCAACTGTTGCCTAACGGTGACATGATCATAATAACTATTGAATAAACGTTATCTAACTTTCGCATGAATATTATAAAAGTTGTATTTAATTATTCTTTTATTATAGATCAGTTGTTATATAACTGTTACACAACCATAACTATTTTCTCATAAAAGTAATTTAGATCCATTTTGTACGTAGATCTATCCAATTGTTTACAAAACTGTTATATTATTATAACGTTAACTTAAAAATAGTGTTATATAACAGGTACGCAACCAAGGTATAACAATAAAAATATATAATACCCTTTTATTGAAGTAAAAACTATCAATATCTTCAAGAGGTGTGGAGGACAGCTCAGGGGGGAAATCGTTGTGCATTCGGACCGGAAGGGGCGCTCCTTGCTCAAACATTGGATCAGGTTGAGGACCCTCATCCTCGTCTTCATCGTCATATCGAACCTGTGAATCAATATCTCTTATTTTAATTGCTGTCAGAAAATATTTCATTCGAAACTTTGCACCAGGGCCACAAAAGTGAGAACATTATATAATTTTCACTGCAGGGATGGACAAAATTCAAAAATATTTTCCTTACATAACTGTTACATGACAGTTACATAATGGTAAGATAACCATAATATTAAAGTTACACAAGTGTTATAAAATCTCAATATATCGATAACATTATTGGCAGATAACGGTTACATTACAATAATGTACATGTAATGTATCTGTTGTATAACTGAAACATTCCAGTTACATAAAGGTGACGTATCAGAAATATACCAGTTACCGTTGTTATAAAACGGTATAATTACAATTATATTAATATCATATAACAGTAAAATACCAGTTAGATAAATGTTATAGAATGGTGACATCACAGTTATATAACCGAAACTCAAAATTCATACAAATGTTTTGTAAGGGTTATATAACTGTTTTATCATTGCTTGGGTGTCAGTTATATAACTGTAACATTAGTTTTGCGTAACAGTTACATACCTACAAGCTAGTAAAAAAAAGTGCCCATCCCTGTTTGTATAACCACTGTTAAAAAAATTTCCACACTTATTTTTAGATAGTAACATAAAAATTAATTTTTTTAAATACTATTTGCAAATGATAATATCGGATCTATATTTATTTCAGCTGAAGGCAAATATAAATTTTGGTTATAAAGAACAAAAATATATATATACATTAAGTAAATATATAAAAATTGCAGTCTTATTTAAATTAAAAATATTTTTAACAGTGTGTAAAGTGAATCATTTAAAAGCGAATGTGATGCCACACATTTTATACAGTGAAATTAAAAAATAACACTATTTCTAAACCTATTTTGTACACGATGCAGCTGCGTGGGCAGTGTTGGCTTCTTAGGGGTCGTCCATAAACCACGTTACAAATTAGGAGCAACCCCCCCCCCCCTGAAGAACATACTCCCCCCATCCCAAGCAACATAGTCCAAAATTCTCTCATAATATGGGAAATATAGTGAATTTAAAGAGAAAGTTAATTTTCTATAAAATAGTTTACTTTTATTCCAAATAGAAAGATTTTTATCAAAGTCGTGTTATTTTTAACCAAATATTTACTTCTTCTAAACAAAAAGATGAACTTTCAACAAAAAAGGTGAATTTTCAACCCAAAAACGGATTTTCTTACAAAGAAGACCATATTGTATTATCTACCATAAAAGATCAATTTTCGACCAAATTAAATTTTCCAACTAGTTAAATTCAGCGACTTCAACTAGTTGAATTATAAACAATGAAGATAAATTTCCGTCCAAAAAGATTAATTTTGCAAACAGGAAAATTAATGTTTTACGAAAAAGACAAATTTTAAACAATATAGCATCAATTGTTAAAAAGTTAATTTACGTCGAAATATTTAAATTATTATATAAATACTTTTATTTTCAACCAAATATTTGAATTTTCATCAAAAGAGATCAATTTAAAACAAAATAATTTTCAAAAAAGATCTTGAATTTTGAAGAGAAAAAGCGGAATTATCTATACCAGACAGTTGATTATTTAACCCAAAAATATAATTTTTCAAGAATAAAGTTGATTTTCAACAAAAAGGTTCATTTTTTACAAAATTTCTCATTTTTCTTCCAAATAGTTAAATTTTGATCAAAGTAGTTTTATTTCTAACCAAATATTTAAATTCTCAACTAATAATATGAATTAAAAAAAAGAGTTAATTTTAAACCTAATTTCGACCAATCATAGTTTTTTGCACGATCCCCCTTTCTCCCTCCCTTCAAATTGGTAATGTAGTTTATGGACGGCCACTTATGCGTGAGTAAAGTGTTTTTTTTTATAAAATAATTCGAAAAACAGCCCCAATACAAACAAGAATTATGGTACCCTATTAGTGTACAAATAAAAAACGTCTATTTCATTTTCAAGCGTGAATAAAATAATTCTCACTTTCGGTATTTTCTTAAATAAAAAAAATTTCATTAGTGCATTTGATTAGATGAAAACTTACAAGTTACCATATTTGTTATGAAAATGCAACATAACATTGATCTCACTGCCGTGTGACTGTTACATAAATGTAATATTATTGTTATGTAATATTTACGGAGTTTTTACGTAAACTAAAAATAACCTTAACACAACTATCATCTTTTTTGTAGCTCTAAAATAGGTAGAACTTGAGTGTAATATAACAGGTATGTAATTGTGACCTAATTCATATATTATTGTGCAATGGTGTCTTAATTGTTACCTAAATATAACATAACCTTTACAAAATTGTTGCACAGCTGTGAAGTAAGTTTGATAAAAAAGTTACGCAATAGTATCATCACTGTTATATAACAATTACATAACTGCAGCATAATTGTTCTGTTACAGTTACATTATCCTAACGCAGTGGTTACACAACATTTATGCAGCACAATTGTTATATGACAGAAAATTCTATATTTCTTCTAAATCTTAATTGAATGTTATGATAAGTAATGAAAAAAAAAGTTTGATAACTTTTTGCAGTGTGTGTGACTAAACTAAACGTTCGTTCCATATAGTCTAGTTTGTGTAAGCCGAATTTCTTTAAACTTTGCTATAAATAGAATTTTTCTTTTTTATTTAAATTGCGGCCAGAGCTATCGTGCGTGCAGAAAAAATAATAATTTGATTTATATATTATTATATACAGTGACGATGTTAAGATATCGCATTGGTTTAATTGGTTAGCTGCAGTTTTAAAGCGCATACACAGCTAATTCCCTGGCGAAAATTTTGGATTGAAATTCATTCTGAGCCAATCCGAAATTTTCCGAATCATTCTGGAATTCTTGACCGAACCAAATGTATTAATTCCGATCTAACCGGAAAGAAGTTTTAACCCTTTTCAATCCGCCCGTCAACTCTCCATTCAATCTGGATGGATGCGAAACTTTCCTTTCAATCCCTTTCAATCCCTTTCAATCCATGATCCCTGATCCGAATGAATCAGAAATCAATCTGAAGTTATGTTTATCCTTCGGAATCATTTTCAATCTATTGGTCTTTTCAAAGCTCAATCCGAATGAATCCAGCATAAAACCGAATCAGTCTGATTGAATCTAAACCAAAGCGAATAAATGCAAAATTCGGACTCAAAACTTTCAATCCAATAACCAATCGGAATGTATCCGAGATCATTCCGAACCAATCCTTCTTTTAGCATCGGATTAGCCGGATTAATTTCGGATTGAAGCCTGACTTCGACATTGAATTAAATCGGATTGAAATTTAATAAAATATAAATCTTGGTTTGACTTCGGATTACTTCGGATTCAATCGGATAGAATTCTTGAGTATCACCTCGGATTAGGTTGGATTTAGTCATATTGGCATCCTTGCTTTAAATGAGATTAAGTCGGATTCAATAGAATTATTAATCTTATTTCGACTTCCGATGGGAATTCTTGTTTCAAAATCGGATTCGCTCGTATTCAGTCGGATATAAATTTTAGTTTGATCTTGGATTAGCTCAGATTGACTCGAATTGGCATCCTTGTTGCAATTTCGGATTATACCGGATTAAAGCTGACTGAGTCGGATAGGAATCCCTAAATCGACCTCGGAATCATTTGGATAGGAATCTTTTGTCTGACTTCGCATTAGATCAAAATGAAGCTGTATGCTTTGGATACAAATTTCGGAATCAAATGGATTAAAAAGGATAGAATTTTTTTCCAAAACTTTCACCAGGGCTCTTAATCGGATTAATAATCAATAATTTATTGCAAGCTGCGCTTTAGGCAAATGGCAAATATCAGGCATTGCAAGTAACATTCATCCTAAAAGCAAAATTTACCGCACTCTCTTCTCACGATATTTACAGCGATACAACAAATTATGTATGTGATATTAAAATTATTTTTTTTTTAAATATTTCATTTAAAAAATGGTATTTAACAATTTTTTTACTGATGTGTAAAAATAAATTCAAGTCGGATTACAATTTTGCACATTACTTGTTCAAATAGGAAGTTTTTGAAAATTTCTGGAAATTTTTGATAATTTATGGTCAAAGACCATAACATACCAGGAAAGTCACGGCAAATTGCAGGAGATTCAAGGCCTTTTTTATCAAAATTTCTGGATTTAAATTTAGTTGAAAAATTCAAAAAAATGTTACCGTAAAATACCGATAAAGTTACTGAAAATGTTTGGACATGTTTTAATCTAATTTTCGAGCCTCATGTTCATTTGTTAAATTATCAGATATTTTAAAAATAAACTCAAGGCCTGAAAGTTTGATTGAAAAATATCCGGTAATTTACGGTAATTTATAGTAAGTTACTATAAATTATTGGAAAAGTTAACGGAAATTCTAAGAAATTTCAAGATCGAACGTTTGGGCCTAAAGTTTATGTTTTAATATCCAAAAAATTTCAGATTTATATTGTAAGTTACCATATATTACCGGTAAAGTTACGAGAAGTTGGCGAAAATTCTAAGAAACTTTATCTCGATTTTTTGTGAGTTTTAAATCAAAATTTGGGACACTACGTTCATTTTCGAAATATCAAGGCATTTTTTCAATTAACTCAAGCCTTGGAAGTTTAATTAGAATAATTCATAAATCATAAATAACCGGTAAAGTTATGGAAAATTTAAAAAATAATAATATTATATATTATAATATAAATTACCGCTAAAATTACCAGAAAATATCGTAAATTCTAAAAAAAATTAATTAAACTTTCCGGCCCTAAGTTTTTTTTCAATATATTCCAAAGTAATTGGTAATTTCAGGCAAATTGCCATAAAATACCGGAAAAGTTATGGTAAATTTAAGGAAGTTTCAGGACATTTTTTGGTTAAAGCTTTGGACCTTGAGTTTATTCAAAATATCTGTAAATTTCAAATAATTACTAGTAAATTACCATAAATTATTTTCAAAGTTAGTGGAAATTTTAGCACGTTTTTTAATCTACCCTTCGCGCCTTGAGTTCATTAAAAAAATTATGGTCATTCATTTAAGTTATCATAAATTACTGAAAAATATCGTATAATTAAAAAATGAACTTAAACGCGAAAGCTTGATTCAAAAACCTTCGGTCATTTATGGTTGGTCATCATAAATTACAAGTAAAGTTACCTAAATTCTAAGAAATGATTAAATTAAACTTTCGGGAATTAAGTTTATTAGGAAAATATTCGGAAATTTTCGGTAATTTATTGTAGGATACCATATATTACCGGAAAATTTACAGTAAACTACCAGGGGCATTCCAAGACATTTTAAAAGCCTGCATTCGGGCTTCTAACCCTTCTTTTTAAAACAGAAATTTTCAGTTATTTATGGTAAGTTACCACAGATTGCCGTAAAATTATTATAAATTTTTGGAAATTTTTTAATCCAACTTTTCGGCGTTAACTTCTTTAATAAAATGGCCTGAAAATTCGGTTTTGCGCTTAATTACTATAAATAGCCAGTAAAGTTACCGGGAATTTCAAGACATTTTTTAATCAAACTTTCGGGCCTTAATTTCATTTTTTCAATTTCCAGAAATTTTCGGTTAGTTTCCATAAATAATGGGTAAAGTTTCTAAAAATGTAGTTAATTACCGAACTTCTGTGCCCTAAGTTTATTAAAAATTATCCAAAAATATTCGGTAATTAATGGTGGGTTCATGTAAATTACCGGTAAAGATACCGGAAATTTTAGAAGTTCATAAAAAATTCCTCAGTTAATTTTTGAAGTATCTGAAGTTTCATGGTAACTTCTGTAAGTTGCCATTAATTAGTGGTAAATTTACAGTAGATTGCTGACAATTTCTTGTAAAATACTCATTTCGAGGTATTTTTATTTTCCGGTTTATCAATATTTTGTGAGTAAATTTCATTGCTGACTTTTCTCAGTGAGCGTCTTTTTTGATTCTTTAAAATTTTATACAGCAGCAGGAAAAGAGAGTGGAAGAGAAGAAGCTATTACAAGAGGTAAATATTTAAAGAGAAGAGTAACACGTGTATTCAAAGGAGATTCGAATTACTGCCGCTCAAAGGAGTTTCATTAAAATTTCTATAAATTGCAGCAAGCTAGAAGCCTCGTTTCAAAAATTATCTAACTTAAAAACTGGTACGTTTTAATTCAAATTGATTTAAATTTGTGTTGCAAAAATCATTGATTTTATTTATGAAAAATATATTTCTTGATATTTGAAAAAATAAAACATAACTCTTGCATTTGTTACATAAGTGGAACGTTATGTAAATGTTATATAACTGATAAAACATAGTAAAAAGACTGTTACGTTAACGATGAATAATTGCGTATATGATACGTAATTACCATAAAATCGTTACCTTTATTTATTATACATTTAATGTTTAATATCACAGAGAATAATAAATCTAATATTTTTTACGTGAATATAACGTTCTTAAAAATAACTTTTGAATCTCGCATTTTTCGCTTCAAGGAAAACATCGAACTGCAAAACCAAATGTCTCAAATAATAGAAATCATTCTTCTATTTAAAAAAATTTTCAAAATTATTTTCCTTGAAACGAGAGAATACAGAAAGCAGTTTGCAAGCTTTACAAAGCAATAAGCGCAATAGTCGTTGCCAGAATAGTGCATGAAAATGTATTAACCGAGGTTAAATCATTATTGTATTTATATCTTCGCTAATGATTTATTTACAGCATTGTTACCTTACCTTGATAATTTTCATATTAACTAGTTTTATTATTTTATATTATATTGTTTTTAGGGTTTTCTAGCTACAAGGAGGAAAAATGGGAAGTGAAGAGGAGAAGAAGTAAGGGGAATAAAAGTAAGACAGGGCGGGGAAGTAAGTGAAACGAGAGGAAATAGGAGAAATTATGTTAAGTATGAGAGGGGAAGTAAGAAAAGGGAAATGAGGCATGACAAGAATTAAGGAAAGAGTTTAAGGGAGAGAATAAGGATTGTGGGAGGGTTGGGTAAGTAGGAAAAAGAAGGCAATTAGAGAAAATTATGGTGGAAAGAAAAGGTGAATCAGAAGAAATATGGGAAGAGACATGAGAGGTAAGGAGGTGGAATGAGGGAAGGATGAGCAGTTTAGGAAGAAGTAGGGGAAAGAATGGGAAGTAAATAGGAAGCTGAGAGGAGGGTGATTATAGGAGGGAAAGTGGGCAAAATAAGGGGCAGTAGGAAAAATTTTGGAGAGTAGGGGATGCAAATAAAGGGGAAGATTCGTAGAGTAGTAAAAGGAAATTAAAGCAGAGATTAAAGCGAAAAGAGAAGTAAGAGAAAGGAGGGTTTGCAGGGTTAAAAGAGGGAGACTAGGTAAGAGGAGAAGGAATAGAGAAATATGGGTTCGAGAGCAGAAGAAGGAAAGGATTATTATATTAGGAAGAAATAGAGGAAAAAATAGGAAGTAAAGTGAACAGTGCAGTAGGGAAAAGGAAGTGAGTGGAGGTGGACTGCGAATGGAGGAAAGTATGTGAAAGGATGGAAAGTTAGGGGAATTAGGGAAATAAGGAAAATAAGGGAAATAAGGGGAAGTAGGTAAGGGAAGTTAGAGATGGAAAGGCGAGAAGGTATTAGTAGATTATGAAAAATTAGAGGGAGGGATGGGCAGGAGCGAAGGAAGTATTGGTCAGTGGAGTGAGGAAAGAGAAGCGTGAAGAGAAGAATTATGGGTAGGTAGCTAAAGTGGGAGAAAGACGTGGATGTAGGGTAAATGATAGTGACTAGGGGAGGGAAAGTAGGGGAGAATAAGTAGATTATTAAGAATTAGTTGAAAAGGTTGGAAGAGCAGATAGAATTGAGGAGAAGTAAGGGAAGGGGAAGAAAGCAACAAGAAGGGCTTAGGGGAAATCATGGTAAGTAGGGGACGGAAAATAGAAAAAGGAAAATGAGGGGAGAATAAGAAGTATAGGAGGAAGTAGGCGAAGGAATGGGAAGTGAAGTGGTGTGAATGACGAAGAAAGGAGAAGGGAAGTGATTGGGGAGGACTATAGGGAAAAGGAAGTATGTGAAAAAATGGAGAGTGAGAACAATAAGGACGAGTGAGAAGGGAAGTTAGGAATGGATAGGTAAATGAAAATTAGTACATTACAAAAAAAGTAGTAGATTACGAAAAAGTCGAGTGAAAGTAAAAGGAAGTTATAGATGGAAGGGGAGAAGAAGGGGATTACGGGCGATCAGGGGAAGTAAGTAAAAGATGAGAGACGAGAAGAAATCAGGGTTTCTAGTCGAGGGAAATTAGAAGAGAATTAGTAGGTTAGAAAGAGCTAGGGGAAGAGTTTGGAATTACAGGAAAGTAAAGGAAGATAAGGAGAGGGAAAATGTGAGCATCGGAAAAACAGGAGGGAAATAGGCAAAAGAAGGAAGTGTAGAGAAAATGATAATCAGTAGAGGACGTAAAGTAGGCGAACAGAAATAAAGGAAGGATTAGTAGATTAGGAAATAGTAGGTGCTGGAATTGAAGTGAAGGGGTAAGTAGACGAAAGGAGGGTGACTAGAGGAATTAAGGTTATGGATGGAAAGCGGGAAGAGGAAAGGGTTAGTAGGTTATGAAAAAGCAGGTAAAGGAATGCGAAGTGGAGTGGAGAAAAAGATAAAGTAAGGGGAAGGAAAGTGAGTGGATAAGGACTAAATTAATTATAAGTAGGCAAAAGAACGGAGAGTAAGGGAAATGAGGGGATTAAGAAGAAGTAGATGGGGAAATTAGAGACAATAAGGGATCAGATGCGATAGGAGAAAGTTTATCGGCAGGTGCGGGAAGTAGGCAAGAAAAAAGCGAGAGTAGGGTCAATTAGGGTAATTAGGCAAGGAAAAGTAAGGTAAAATTAGTATATCAAGAAAAAGTTGATGAAGGGCTGGAAAGTGAAGGCGAAAGTAAGTTAAGGTTGAGTGAGAGGAAAGAAAATATGGGAGGGAAAGCAGGCAAAATAAGGAGAAGTAGGAGGTATTATGATGAGTAGGTTATTAAGTAAATACTAGAAAGATGTAGGAGAAGGGTTGAGAAATGACGTAAAAATGTAGATAAGGAGAAGTAAAGGGGAAGTGTGAGGATGGGAATAATGGGAAAAATTGGAAAGAATAAGTAAGGGAAGGGAAGTCAGAGGTCGTAAAGGGAAAAGAAGAGAGGATTAATGAATTAGGAAGAATTAGAAAGAAGAATCTTAAGTTTATTAAGAACTAAAGGAATAGGGAATGGCAAAAGCGGATGCTGTGAGTTAAATTAGGACGAGTATGGTAGATGAAGAAGGGAAAGTGAAGTGGGATGTGAAGAAATTAAGAGATAAATCGATTATTACATTAAGAAGAAGTAGGGAAAGAAATAATAAGGGAAATTAATTGAAGTGAAGAAGATGCAGGAGGAGAAGCAGGTAAAAGGAGAAGTAATCGATATTGAGGGTGAGTGGGGTAGGAGAATGAAAGTGAGAGTGGGAAATTGAGAAAAGCATTATTAGATTGGTAAGAAATAGCAGATGGGATGGGAATTGAAGGAGGACTATGGGACGTGAGAGTAGGTGTATTATGGAGGGTGAGGGTAATTAGCAGAAAGGAGATGAAGTAGGAGAAATAATGTTGAGAAGGGGAGAAAGAGGATGAGGGAAATGACGGATAGATTAGCAGATTAGAAAGAAGCAAAAAATACACCAGGGGGAGATCCGATCGACTTAATTAATGTTTTGATAGGCTAATAAACATTTCTTTGTAGGCTTCCAGTGCCTGCTTTAACTAAATTGTTTTTTCTTCAATTAGAATTTCTTGGAAGTGATTTTTTGAAATTATTTGAATTGCTCACTCCATTAATACATTTTCAATTGGTAAAAAGTTTAATTGGTCTAAGAACTATTTAAATTTCTAGGAAAGGAGAAAAAAAGAACCAAGAAACTTTGTGAAAATAAAGTGGAGGAAGAGTAAGATGAGTGTAGCGTTTTACTTAGCATGATTCAAAATCTTACTTCTTTTTTCTTTTTCTTCCGTCCATATATACTTCCCTGCAATTGGAGAAGTGAGAAATAGTTGTTACATAGAGAATAGAGATACAAATATAGAGAGAGCAAGAAAGATTCCTGATTATAGGACTTTTTTTAACGAAGAAATATTTTTTTAGTAAGAGACGCAACGACAGAATAAAATAAGGGGAAATTTCGAAGCAGTAGCGGCGAATTTACAATCCGTATTTCTACATTTGCAATTTTTTTAAATGTATAAAAATAAAAAAATGTTAAGTTAAGTTGAAAAAAGTGAATTTTCTTTAATTTTGTGAATTTTCTGTGTCCAAATTTTCTTTACTATTTTTTTTCTGATTTTTGGGTCTGTAAGTTCGCCGCAGAATACAAAATTAGCAACAGCGTTTACATTTTACAAAGAGACTCACACTTAGACACCCATTCACTAATGTTTTTATTTTTATGAATTACTTATTGTAGGCGCATTTTAATTTATTTTCATTAATTTGCATCTACAACAGTGAATTTTTAAACAGTAACAAAGAACAGAAATAATAACGTGAAATGAAATATTTGTTGAGGAAAGTAATGATTGTCGAGCATACTCTTCACACTTCACACAGAAGGAAAATTTACAGGAAATGAAAAATTACTATGTCACAAAAGTCTTAGTAGTAATAAAAGACAAAGCGTCGTAGCTGAAAAGAAAATAAGTAGAATAGGCGCACTTGTTAGTTGCTTTTGTTTACGCCCAAAAATCAATAGTGAAATACTTGTTAAAGGACAAGAGAATATCTACAGACGTTGTAAATGTATGTACACTGTACAATATTTAAGCAAAGATACAGCAGAAAGGGTGTTGTTTTGGTTTTGGAAACTTCTTTTAAATAGGAATCTTTGACAAACTGTTACAAAAATGTTACATTGCGTTATTTAAATTTACTGTAACTGTTACATAATGGTTACATTGATGTTACATTACTGTTACAAAAATGTAACATAACAGTTATTAAACTGCTACAGATATGCTATATAACGGTTACGAAAATGCACATAAATTTGTCAGAATGCTTTTCGAATTTTAAAATGTATCTGATCGAATCCATTTCAAATCAGGCAAGTTCTAAACTACAAATCGCAGAAACAGTTTTTTATGTAATTCAAACCTGACAATTTTATTTTCAAATTCTAGTCAGTTTTAACGTCCTTTTTCGAAAGCGGTCAGATAATTTGAAAAATATTCAAAATTTACAATGTGATGACGATTAGTTTGAAAATATAAATAGTCGATTTTGTTAAAAGCTAAAAAATTAATTTATTAAAAAATTGGAGACACTCCCGATTTTTATATTATTCACAATTATACAAACGAAAAACTTAATTTAAAAACAAAACGAATAAGCTCGTGAAAATATAAGGAATCTAATAAATAAGTGATTTTTATTTAAAAAAACATAAATAGAAATGCGGAAAAGTCCCATCTTTTGGTAATGACTTTTAAAAAGAAAAATTATATTAAAAAACTTTAAAAATATTAAATAATGCGAAAATAAATGATGAAATAAAATAAATAATTAAAATTTTTCAGAATTAAATAATTTTTTGTTATTTACAAAATTTTCAATTTGGGAAAATGCTGCTTGACAATTTATTATTTTACTTATCTTTGCACCAATAAATATTTTAAAGGTTCTTCAATTTACAAAAATTTTTTTAGATATTCTCAGCGACTAAAAAAATTGATTTTTCCTCTTAAATGAAAAAAAAAGCCAAACCAAGGATAGAACAAAATGTTTGAACTGACCGTGTAGTTTAGGCGGTTACGAGTCAGGTTGGTAGCCAGCAGGTTGCGGGTTCAATTCTCGTTGCCTACACTTTAAAAAAAGTTGTTGCATTTAATTAATTAAAATGTTTAAATATTAAATTAACATAAAATTTTTGTTCAATTATGCACAATTAACTTTTTAATTATTGTATTCAATGAAAAACTCGCATTTTCGCATTATTGTCGCTTTTTCTCAACAAATATTTTTTATTACTTTATTTATCTATTTCTAAGGCATAAACATTTAAATTTTGAAATAAGAGAGTGACTGTTAACGTTAATGTATTAAAAGTACATTTTCTCGTGCATATTCTTATTTTAAAATATGTATACAACTTTTTAACAAAATGATACAAAGCGAGTTTTCCATTGAAAGAAAAGATTTAAAATGTTCTTTTTCGCATAATAAAAAAACTATGTATGGAAATTAAATATTTAAATGTTTAAATCAATAAAATGCAACAACCAAAATTTTTGAAAAAGTGTGGGCACGGGAGAATCGAACCCGAACACAGTAAAAAAAAGGATCAATTTTGTTGCAGAGCATTTTGCTCCAACGATCATTTGACTCTCGAGATCATAATGATCAGTCCATTCTGATCAATTTGATCTTATTTTTTGGTTCATTTTTTAGTCTAAACAAAATGGCCGCCAGTTCTTGGCGCTGGTGTGATAACGACATAACCTAAAAATTGTATCTACTGCACGTAAGTGAGAACTACACTTAACCGATTCAATTCTAAATGGATTGGATCTAGTTTTCAATATTGAAGCTATGCAAATTTGATCTTTCTTTTGCTATAAAAAATCCTTGTATCTCAATATTTCGACTAAGAGCATTCAAATACTTTTTAAATGAAAAAATTGTAATTATTGTTTTTTTTTCTGCTGGAGGGGACTGGATGACAGAAACAGGCATAGCACCAATGACATCGCAAACATTCAACACGCGACATATTTTAACATCAGAAACACAGACAGGATCAGATTTTTGGTGGTAGAATAAGTGCTCCGCATTTGACAAGTTGAAAGATTAAAAAATTCAATTAATTTCTACATTTAACCGCTTAGACATTGGTTAAACTCTCCAACGTTTTCATTTTTTCAGTCGATAGAGAAAAGCTTTTCTGAATCGAAATTCCTACTTCACCAACCTCAAGGCCATTCTACAGTTCGAGTGGTTCATATCCGTGCTAAGTTTCTAGAATGTTCTTGAAGAGTCCCAATGACGACATACAATTAATTATATAATGAATTAATTGATTTGGAAATTAATTAATGAGAAGCTAAAAACTTCATTTAGTAATTAATAACTTTGAAGTCGTGGACGCAGGATTCGTTTCTGTCAATTGCGGTTTAAAATCTCATGATGTCATCGGGAGTCTTCGAGAATAATCTGGAACCTCGGCACGGAAGTCGGTAACGTAGGGATTTCGATCTAGGAACGTTCTTGCCTATATACTATTTTCATTTTTGTTTTGTTTAACGTTATTTTACATAGTTGAATTTTGAAGAAATATTTGAATTTTGTAACAAATTGTTGAATTTTCAATTTAAAAAAATTGTTTTCTAACCAAAAATTAAATAATTAAATTTTCAGTAAACAATTAATTTTCAACCAAAAAATGAACCAATTATTAACAAAAACATTCAAATTTTTAAGCAGAACATATTAATTGTAATGAAACAGTTTCATTTTTAACTAAAAAAAATTAAATTTCGACGAAAAGACCAATGAATTTTTAATTTAAAAATTCGTAATTTCAACTAAAACACAGATAATTTTTTATAAAAATTAAAATAGTTTTTTTTCAATTACTTTCATAAAAACAATAATATTATTATTCAATGGTGACAGAAGGAATTTTCAACACAATAGTTTAATTTTCAACAAAAGAGATTATTCTTTAACTAAAATGATGAATCTTCAACCAAAAAATCCATTTTTAACAAAGTCAATAAAAACTCAATAAAATACTCGAATTTACAACTTAAGAATGAAAAATTTTGAACCAAAAATGGAAGTTAAAATTCAACCCAAAAAACTCATTGTCATCAAAAAAAATAATAGTTTGTAATTCAACCAAGTAGATGAATTTTCAACTACAGAAAGATCAATTTCAAGCCAAAAAATGAAGTATTTAAATTAATTTTGAACAAACAGTTGATTTTTCTATTAAAAAAGACAAATTTTCAACAAAACACCTGAATTTTCAAACCAAACAAATGATAACTTTTCTGTGAAATTGTTAAAAGAAATTTTTTTTTAAATTGTTAAATTTTCAAAAAAAAGTTCATCACAACCCAAAGACGAATTTCCAACGCAATATTTGAATTTTCAACGAGAAGGGATCATTTCTCAACCAAAAATATCTGGCACAGAACAATTAGTTTTAATTTGATGCTTAAATGAAAAAAAAAAATATTTTAAATAAATAATAAAGTTTTTTCAATACTTAAGAATATTAGGTTAGTAGTATGCCTTATAGGAATCTATGAGACTGATTCTATTACGAGTCAAGGAACAATAAACTAACGAGTAGTCATTTACCGACAAATGATAATGGTTCGTGTACGTGCTGAGATTCCACCAGCCTGTAATGTAAGTTACTAACCTATCAACGGTCGGTAATTTTAGTTCCTACTACGTATCTAATCAATGTTGTTTAGGAAGGGATCTATCTTACCGACTGGTGACATATTAGCACAACCACAAACTATCATCGTATGTCGGTAAATGACCAGTCGCCAGTTCCCTGTTGTTCAGCTCGGAACCGAACCGGTGTCACAGAATCTTGAAGGCATACTACTTAGTTCGGAAAAATGAAAATTTTGCTTTTGAAAATAAATTTATTTTTCCTCTGCAAGTTTTTATTTCATGAAATGAAGTAAGTTTGATTTTAAAAAAGAACCTTAAAACGTTGAAAGTTCAACTAAATGTACATTTCAACAGGTTAAATGTCTTGATGCTTAAATGTAGAAATTATTCCAATTGTTTAAAAATTTAACTGGTCAAGCGTGGTGCACGAAGTAAAATATAATGCTACAATAAATATAGTATAGTAGAAATATGAAGGCAGTTGGAGAAAGCCCAATTTTCTATAGTCAGCAACGCCTTAATCTTTTTTTATTGCAACTTCTCGCGGCTCACCAATGCAATATATATTCAAGCATTTTTTTCTCCAGGACTGAAGAAATATTTAGCGAGACGAAATTGTGCTAATTTATTTCTGATTCGGTTGGTGAAAATATACAAACGTCAGTTTCATCCACAGTTGCTCCTTTAAATTAATAACTAAGTAACTAAAGTAAACCCTTATTATACAAATACACATAAGAGGTCTTTCCGGGGAGTATCCGATCTTGTGATGTAACTTTGTACCTCGTTTTTGAATTTGCAAAAACATGTATTTATTATTAAGGGGGGATCTCTGTGAGGTTCCATATTAAGTGACAAGATTCGGGGATAGGTCCAAAAAGTAGCAACTGGGTCAATGCACCTGCCCATTCGTTGCAGCTTATTCAGCAATTTCTGACGAAACACCAGAAATTGCGCACAGACCCAAATTGAAGTGTCCTCTAAATAGAAGACTTTGAAGGGGAATTCATCGCCTCTGGTTCCCAACAAAATTGGATTATTTCCGGAAAGGCCTCGTAAATATAAGAAATAAACCTATCATATTTAAAAATTAAACAACAGAAATTTGGATGTTAAAATAAATCCTCTCTGGTGTGCACAAATCACAAGAGGCAAAACACAAGTGATGATGAAGGATTGAAAATAAATGCTTGAATTAACAAACACGTTTAAAAAAAATAAACTATTTGAAAAAAAATACTTCTAAGAACATTTAGATGAATATATAGACAAACATAAATTCGATTGGCCTATTTTCCATATGAAATGTAAACAACAAACAAAGGTATGACACGTAATGATGCGTTGTGTGAAAGGCGAATATGATTGGCTTCTTTTTGTGCAAACAAAACACAACGTTGTCGTTTTATAAGGATTACGTAACCACTTATGTACATAATGATTACAAAAGTTCCTAAAACAGGTAATTTATTATTAGCATGAACGTTTTCCATAATAACTTTTTTTCTAAATAAGGCATTTCTTTAAAGACTTTTATTTTTCTCAGTCACTCTTTTGGCAGCAGGCACGGATCCAGGGAGCTATGAATAATTAAGTGGGCTAATTAAAGTTCTAGGGTGGCCTCTAAAAATAAAAATAAGGTTTTGGTCATTTCCGGGTTGTCAAATATTTTTTCGAGTCAAACATAATAAAATTAAAACTTTCATACTTGTTAAAATCCGTATTTTTTGTCATTAGGATCATTTGAAAGTATTACATCGAAGTTACAAGATTTTATGTTAATAAAAAAGATTCCAGAGATGTAAAAGATTTTAAGGAATTTCCAAGAATTTTAATTATTTTAAGGAATCAAAAAACTATATATTTACGAAGACTTCCACGAATTTAAAGAATGGAGGTACATCAAAGGATTTTTAAAGATTTGCAAACATTTTAAAATATTTTTATTGAAGGAATTTTTAGGGATTTCGATGGATTTAAAATATTTTGAGGCATTTTCAAGTATTCGAAAGCATTTTCAGATACTCAAAAAAAATAAAGATATTTTTAAAGATTTCAAAGGATTTCAAATATTCATTTTAAATCCACGAATTTTGAATTTAAGAAAATTTTTTAATATTTTAAAGGATTTTTAATGGATTTTATAAGATTTTGGAGGTTTTTGGTAACTCTAAGAGCTTTTAAAAGATCTCAAATAGATATTTCATCAATTTTCCAGAACTTTAAGGTTTCAAAGAATTTTCTATGATTTCGAAAGATTTGAAAATATTTTATAGGATTTTAAAGGATTTAATTAGATTTCCTAGAATTTTAATGTTTTTTAAACATTTTACGAGCTATCATCGTATTTTAATTCCAGGATTTCATAAAATATCAGATTTCAAAGATTAAAACAGGTTTTTCAATATGTATAATATACTTGAAGAATTTGAATAGGTTTGAAGGACTTTCAAAAGGATTTTAATGATTTAAGGGCATTTAAAAAGATTCCAAGCAATTTTAACCGATTTGGAAAGATTCCAAATATTTCAATGATTTTAAGAAACTTTAAAAGCTCTCAAGGTTATTCAACAAATCTTTCAGGATTTCTGAAAATATTTTCAGGTTTCTTGTGATTTTACAGAATTTCAAAGAAATTATTTACAAGAATCGAGAGACTTCAAATAATTTCCAAGATTCAAAAAGATTTTCAAATAATTTTAATAGGTTTCAAGAATTTGAATGGATGCTAAGAGAGTTTTAAGAATTTAAATATTTATAGAGTATAAATAAATAGAATAATATTTTATGGTATTTTTAAGCGATTCAACGAATTTTCAAGAGATTTAAAAATTTGAAGGAATTTCCAAGGATTATAGTGATTTTAAGAAATTTGAAAAAAGTATACTGTTTTAAAGAGATTCTTAAAATTCAGAAGATTTGAAAGAATTTTCTGGGTTCTATATAAATTTCAGATATTTTCAAAGAATCAAAGGGATTCTTAAAGAATTTTACGAATTTAATAAAATTTCCAAGGATTTCAATGATTTTAAGAATTTAAAAATCTTTCAAGGTTTTTCAAAATAATTTTCCTTGTAATTTCACCCGATTTCAAAGAATTTATTTTAAAAAATTGAGTGTGTAAAGGATTTCAAAGATCTAAAATGATTTCACAATATTTTCAATAGAATTCAAGAATTTGAGGGGATATTAAGGGATTTCAAAGTATGAGAAAATTGTTAGGGTATAAATAAATATAATATTTATACTATGATAATATATTAGGGTATTTCCAAGGATTCCAAGGATTCCAAGAATTTTTAATGAGATTGAAAATATTTGAAGGAATTTTCAAGGATTTTAAAGATTTTAAGGAATCCAAAAAAAACGGTATGCAATGTTGATAAATTTCCTAGAATTTCGAAATATTTGAAAAGATCTTATAGGATCTATAAGATTTTATGACACTGAAAAGGATTCCAAATGATTTCAGAGGATTTCCAAGACTTACAAATATTTCAAACTGTTTCAAAAGGATTTTTTTATATTTTCGAGGATTTCTCCAATTCTAAAGGATCTTAAGGAATTTCATAGGATTCTAACTTTTTGGGGCATGTACAAAAATTCCAAATAATTTTTCAAGGCTTGAAAAATTGTAAGGTATTTTTTTCTAGAATTTTGGTTTTTCGATCTTTTGAATGATTATAAGAATTTTTAATAGCTATTAAGGTATTTCGATACATTTTTTAGGATTTCAGGAAATATCACAGTTTATGTAATTTCACGGAATTGCAATGGATTTTATAATATTTTAAAGGACTTCAAAGAATTTACTTACAAGAATTTAGAGACACCAAAGGAAATTTAAATATTGTGAAACATTTTTTAATATTTTCAATCGATTTTACGAATTGAAAGAGATTTTAAGAGATTTCAAAGTATTTACAAAAATTCCTCGAAATTTTAGATTAAAAAAGGTTTTAATGTATTTTAAAATATTTCAAAAGATTTTTAATATTTGAGGGTATTTCAAGGAATTTTTAAAAGCTTTAAATGATTTAAAGGAATTTCCAAGAATTTGAATGATTTTAAGGAGTTCAAACAAATTTAATGCGGTTTTAAAGAATTGTCTAGAATTTTTGAAGATTTTAAGGAATTGTGATTTCAGAAACCATTAGATTTTATGTAATTTCGCGTTATTTTGATGGGATTTAATAGGGACTTAATGACATATAAGGAATTTTAATATGATTTTCAACATTGTGTTTTTAAAATGTCTTCATTTTAAGGACATACTTGTAAATAATATCAAAGGAATCAGAAATAATAAAACAAGCCCTACCGAATTTAAACTTTTGAAGCTAAAAAAGTTTAGTTTCAAGGCCTCAAAAATTAAAATATTTTAAAATTTCGCATTCAAGATTATAATTTTAAATTGAAAGTATAAAGATTTTTAAAATGATAAAAATTATCAAGAGGTATTATATTATGTATTATGGAAGTACATATTCACCTGCCAAACTTGAAGAACTTTAAATACTTATTAAAGGGCCAATTAACAGGGGAATAAACTGCAAATATTATTTTAAAAATAATTTGTCTCAATTTTCTATTAAGAAATAAAACAATAAAACTAAGTAAAAATTATAGGGGGGGGGGGGGGGAATCGCTGTATTGGCCACCCTGTATATCCGCGTCTGCTTGTCATTGTAATTCAGAAAATAAACAATTTTGAAAGAGTGGAAAATTTACACAACCTATGAAATTCAATTTAAAATATGTATGTTATATAACCGCTGTATAGCAGTTAGATAACAATAATACGAACTTTATGTAAACACAATATAAGAGTTACATAGAAGTTATGATCCCGCAATAGAATAGTTACATAACAGTTATGTAACCTGAATATAACAGTTACATAACAGTTATGTAACTACAACATTATAGACACATAACAGTTATGTAGCCACATCATAACGGTTACATAGAAGTTACGTAACCGTAACATAACAGTTACATAGGAATTATGTAAATGCAATATAACAATAACATAAAAATTATATAACTGCAATGTGGCAATTATATAACAATTACATAACCGTTACATGAAGGTTGTGATTTTTTCTAGACTTCAAAATTGCAAGTCCATTCAAATTTTTAATCATCGTAATTGATACGTTAATAAACAAAAAAGATGGAAACACGGTTGCATACCTCGCCTTCAGCTCTCTTTTTCTCAAGCTCCTTCTGTTTGGCAAGCTCCTCGGCAATGCGAGCTTCTATTTCTGCTAGGGATTCCCGCGTGAACGGACGGAACAAACTTCGTTCTTCCTCTGATATAGAGCCAGAAACTTCGGACATTGTCTAGGCTGCACACAACTGAGCCACCTTCCTGGAAAAAATATACAAAACTGTTCCAGAATACTCTTTTATAGCCTTTTTATTAAATTAATTATAATATATATCCTCCCCCCCCCCCGTACATAATAGTCCCTCTCCATTTGTTACCTCTGTGCCCCTCTTTCATCCCACAACTCCTTATCCATTTTCGTTCACCCCCAGCTTCTCCAAATCTACTACATTCACATCCCTTCCTCTACCTCCTTCTCATTCCATTTAAAACCCCACTACCCCTACTTTATTTTCAACCCCTCTGCCCCTACGCTCACCTTTATTTCATCAGAAGCTTCTCTTCCCCTAGCACCAGTTCATCCCATTTCTATATCATCTACCTCCACTTTATTATCATCATTTACCCTACCCCCTTCTCATTCTCTCCAAAGTCCTTCTAGTCCTACTCAATTTTCACTTACTCTCTAGTACATCTTCCCCAACGCCTCTCTTTATTTTATTCAGAACCACTCTATTACTACCACATTTTATTCCCCTGTCCAGCCCAGTCCAAACTGCTCTATTCCATTCTCATCCATTCTCCTACCCCCTTTTCATCCCTTTCAAAGTTACCCTATCTCCACTCAATTGCCACACCCTCCTCACACACTCTTACTCAGCTCCTCTCTTCATTTTAACCAAATTTCCTCTACAATGGGACCTATTTCTCCCATCTCTAGCCCCTCTATCCCCACTGCATTTTTATCTTTTCCACTGACCATTTTCATTCCCTCCGAAGCCGACATACATCCTCTAAATTTTTACGTTCATTCAATTTCCTCTTTTCCTGCTCCACTCTTTATGACATTTAGAGCCCCTCTGCACCAACCGCCTATTAATCTTCTCCTTACCCCCTTTAATCCTATCACCCGTTAACCCCATCCTGATCCCATCTAACCCTACCACATTTTAACCTCCTCCCCAGCCCTGTACCCCTACGATATTTTAATCCCTTCATATACTCTACTCTCATATCTTCCTCTAACCCCTTAATCCCTTCTAATAATCCCTCCCTTAATCCCTCCTTTTAAATTCTTAAGCTAATAAGACGAATTTCGAATAATATAATTTAATTTTCTACAGAATCGTTAAATTCAATTTTGAAACGAAGACAAGATTTTTACAAAACAGACGAACTTTCAACAAAAAATATAATTTTTTAACAAAAAAGTTAATTTCAAACCAATTAGTTTAATTTTTATTACATAGTTAAATTTTCAAATAAATAGTCGAATTATTAACAAAATAGTTAAATTTTCAAGCGAAAAAAACGCATTTTCAACTAAGAATATTAATTCGCAACCGTACAGTTTAATTTTCTACTAGATTGTTGAATTGTCAAACGAAAAAGTTAAATTTTCTATAAAGCTCATGAATCTGCAACTCATAAATATGAATTTTCAACCATAGAGTAAGTTTTAAAGAAATTACGGGACTTTTCTACTCAAAAGGATTAATTTTCAACCAAATTCATGAATTTTAAAGTAAAAACATAAATTTTAAAGTTAAAAGAAATAGTTGAATTTTTAGTTAAAAAAATTAATTTTCAACCAAACAGAAAACTATTTTCGAACAAAATAGTTACATTTTTTACCAAACATATGAATCTGCAACCCAAAAAAGAAAATGAATTTTTAATAAGTCGGATCAACTTGTAGCCATGTAATTGAAATTTTGACCAAAAAAATAATCCGATAGAACCAGATAGTATCAATAGAATCGAACAGGATCGGAAACAAACAGAAATTATCGGATGAAAATGGATATCATCGGATAGAATCGAGTACAATAGGATAAGATCGGAGAGAATCCAGCTGGATCGAATAGATCTACATAAGATCGGATAGAAACGGAAAGCTCCATGTAGGATCGGATAGAATCGGAAAGCTCCATGTAGGATCGGATAGAATGGAATAGAATCTGATAAAATCGAATATGATCAGAAAGAATTAAACCGGATCTGAAAGAATAGAATAGGATCTGATGGGATCGAATAGGACCGCATAGAAACAAATTGAATTAGAAAGAAATATATATGACCGGTATAATCAGATCAGTTCTGACAGAATCAGATAAAATCAGTTTGGATCAGATATAATTAAATAGGTTTGTATAGAATCGTGTGAAATCGGATAGACCCAGATATGATCATATATGACGACATAGGATAAGGTATAATCGGATTGGAACAGATGGAATCGGATAGGATTATATTGAATCATTTAGAACCAAATAGGATCAAATAGAATCAAATATTATCAAATAGAAATTGGTATGATCAAATAGGATCGGATATGATCGAATATAATCAGTTGGGATCAGATAGGATGAGATAGTAACGGACTAGATCGGGTTGGATCAGATATGATCAAATAGGTTTCTATAGAATCGTATAGGATCGGATAGACCCGGATATGATCATATATGACAACATAGGATAAGATATCTCGAGATTGGAACATTTGGAATCGGGTATGATTAGATAGAATCGGATAGAACCAAATAGAATCAAATAGGATCAGATATGATCAAATAGGATCGGATATAATCAGATAGAATCAGATATGATCAGATAGGATCGGATATGATCAAATAAGATCGGATAAGATCGAATATAATCAGTTGGAATCAGATAGGATGAGCTAGTATCGGACTGGATCGGTTTGGATCAGGTAGGATCAAAAAAGGTTTGGATAGAATCATATAGGATCGGATAGACCCATATATGATCAGATATGATCATAATAGATAGGATCAAAATAGATTCGAAAACGATCGAAAAGAATGAAGCACAATCAGATAGGATTGGATAAAATCGAACAGAATTGAGTACAATGGGATAAAATGAGATATGATCACATAAGGTCAAATATAATCGGATGAGAACGGGTAAGATCGGTCAGGAATAGATAAAGTCGAAACAGATATGACATAATCAAATAGGATCGGATAAGATAGGATATTATAATTTTGGATCAGACAGAATGAGATAGAATCATATAGGATATGATCCGCAGAATCAAATATGATTGGGCCGTTTAAAATCGAATTGAATCGGAAAGAATCAAATACGATTCATTCGAGTAGGATCGGATAGATTCAGATAGGGACGCATATGATCTGATAGAATCGGATATGATCTACATAATCGAATAGGATTGGATAGAATCGTATTGGGCCGGTTAAAGTCGATTTGGTTAGAATAGAATCAAATAGAATTATATAGGATTGGATAGTAACATAAAGGAACGAATATGATTCGAAAAAATCGGATAGGATATGATAGAATCAAACAGGATTGGATAGAATCTGATTGGATATGATTGGACAGGATAGGATAGAAGAGGTAAAGATGAAGGGGTGACTGGTATGGGGGGGGGGTCGAGCGACTTATTTAACGACTTTATATTTTATTAAACACTTTTTATAGGCACATTTCACCTGCTTTGACAAAATGTTTTTATAAATTGCATTAATTACTCAAAAAACAATCATTTATTTTTTCTCTCCTGTGAATTATCGTCCTGATGAGGCTCTTTTGCATATTCCCAATGCTTATGCAAGAACATATCGTGTATTTATTTTTGGAGCAGAATCAGGTGACGTAATTCATCGTATGACGCAAGGTTGGCAGATTACTGTAATAAAAGAGTCGGACTGCACTATTGAGTGCAGATCCAAACAAGATTGAAATTTCTTGCATAATAATTATTGGAGAAAGCTACTTACACGTTACTACCTAAATATGGTTTTTTAGCTTATGATATACCGTCGATAAGACATGATCATTAAAAAAATGATTCCCATCTTGGTTGTGCAGCAGACATAATAAAATTTGTATAGTTGATCTTAATGTCAGTAAAAAATTACTCCGGCCTGGGGAATCGAACCCTTGGCCGCCGGTTACAAGCCCGAAGCACTACCAATGCACCAGCCACGAATGTGAAAAGTTACGTATAGTCATCCGATCACCTTACAGCCTTACCGCTGTCACTCGAACAAGGGGAGAGAGCCAACTCTGCATTTTAGTCTCGGTTCACAATTTTATCATTTGGTTGGAAATTTAGCAATATTCATAAAAACGCATCCTTTTTGATTGTAAATTCAACGATTCTGTACAAAATTTGTCGTTTTTTCTAATGAAAACTATTTTTATTGAAAATTGGTCTTTTTCATTTAAAAGTTCATCTTTTTCAGTATAAATATTGCATCTTTATTTTAGGAAATGCAACTTTTTGTTGAAAATTAAACCATTTCCTAGAACATGTGTTTTTTGTTTAAAATTCTTATTTTTGTGTTAAAAATTCAATCAAAATCTTTTTGAATAGAAATTTACCTTTTTCAGTAGAATTTTAATTTTTCTTTGACAAAAATGCAACTTTTTCGTTGAAAATGAAACTATTTCATAAAAGAATTACTTTTTTAAAAAATAATATATCTATATTGAAAAGATAACTGAAATCTTTTCTGGATAAAAATTCAACTTAAACTTTATGCTTAAATAAAATTTTATCTGTTTCACGAAAAATTTGATCTTTCTTTGACAAAAATGTAACTGTTTGATTGTAAATTAATCTATTTTGTTAAAAATGTATACTTTTTGATCGAAAAATTTGTTTTCTTGAAAATTTAAATATTTCGTTCAAAATTTCCTTTTTGTGTAAAATTTATATTTTGCTTTTGAAAAATGAACTGAAATCTTTTCTACGTGAAACTTCAACTTTTGAAAAAATGGCGCTTTTTACTAAAAATTCATCTGTGTTAGTACAAATTTCATCTTTCTTAGATAAAAATACAAGTATATGTTCGAGAATTCAACAACTTTATTAAAAAGTCATTCTTTCTTGTTTAAAAATTTGTCTTTCTGGATTAAAAATGCAATTTTTTGCGTAGAAACTTATTTCTGATTTAAAACTATATTTTGATCGTGAAAAGTTGACTAAAATCTTTTTTAACAGAAAATTCAAGTATTTTTTTGAACATGTATTTTTTTTATTTCAAAATTGATCTTTTTTAGTAGCGATATCATTTTTTTATGAAAATGTTTAACTATTTTGTTAAAAATAATTATTTTTAATTGATAATTCAACTATTTGGGTAAAAGTTAAACTGCTTAGACGAAAAGCCTTTTCTTCAGTTTCAAATTTATTTTTTAACTGAGAATGTAACTTTTACAATTTTTAAGACTCATATTTATTAGTTGAACATTTACCTTTTTTTAGTAAAAACGTAATTTTCTTATTTTAAAATTTCATGTTCGTCGGGTAAAAATGCATCAGCTTCGTGAAAAATAATTTTGTTCTGAATTCATAGTTTAGTTTAAAAATTCAATTTTTTCGAGACAAAAATTATTTTTTTAACTTTTATCTCTTTTTTGAGTTAAATATCTTTATTTGTTGAAATTCGTCTTTCAGGTTTAAAAATTCTCTTTTTTTCGTGTATGAATTTCATCTTTTTCATTGCAATATAAACGATGACACTCTTTTGTTGAGAGTCTATGTGTTTATGTTTAAAATTCAACCATAATGTTTAAAGTTAAATTATTATTGTTTTGAAAATTCAAGTATTTTTTTAAAAATTCATCTTTTACAGTAAAAAAGACATTTTTTATTTAAAATAAATTATTAAATTAAAAAATTTGTATCTGAAATATTCTTTTATTTCGTTTATAAAAAATTCTACGTTAAAAATATTACAAAATTAAAATGTTGGTATTTGAATATTAATGATCAAGGAAAATGAAAAATTAGTCGAGGAAAAATCAGGGAATTTCGAAAATTAATTTTTCGGACAACCTGCTTAATTTGTACTAGCAATCACTAGCGAAACATGTCTGGAAACTAAAAATTACGTACAGTAAGGGGGTGGGTGGTATTTTGTTAGGATTTGTTATTAGGTTCAATAGTGGGGGGGGGGGGGGGGGGTGAAGAGGACCTCTAATCCGTTACGTAATCAAGATACGACCCATTGGATAGGGTTTGGTGAAAAACACTTCCGGGTGGCCGGTAGCTCAAGTGTAGCGCTGCGGCTTATAACCGAAAAGGACGTGTTCAATTCTCGCCGCCTGCACTCTTTTTATTTATTTATTAAAATTTTCATGAATGTAATTTCTTTTAATGGCCCCTAAAAATTATGCAAATAATAATTTTCTCAATGTCTTTTGAGTTTTAATTTCATATTTAATTGGTAAACATTATGAAAAAATGATTGACATTTGTATTAAATAAATTTGTTTGCGAATAATATAATCAAATTTTAAATAGAAGGTTATTCGTGA
Source organism: Belonocnema kinseyi (assembly GCF_010883055.1). Lineage (NCBI taxonomy): Eukaryota > Metazoa > Arthropoda > Insecta > Hymenoptera > Cynipidae > Belonocnema > Belonocnema kinseyi. Next base: position 19,457,673 of record NC_046657.1, on the reverse strand, counting down.
AAAAAAGCATTAACAAAATTATTATTTAAATAATTTTTGAAGATAAATAACGGAAATTATTTTTCTAAACATTAAAAAAAAGTGCAAGCAGCGAGAATCGAACACGCACCTTTCTGGTTATGGAGCCGAAGCGCTACTACCTAAGCTATAGTTTAAAGTGAAGTTTCTCTACAACGGTAAAAAAAATATCATATTGCTGCTTTATCAAATTAATAGTTAGGTCTCTCTCCCTTTAAAGTCATTCTTTGGAGTAGAAAGGAGGAAGGTATGTGACGTTGTACCATGCACCACGTCAAAAAATAATGAATTATTACATATAAATATATGTTACTTGTGCGGTACGACTTCTAAACTAAAATTTTGGGGTAAATTGAGACCTGCTTGGTAATATGAGACATGTGTGGTAAAATGGAATAGGTGTGGTAAAGTGGAGCAGACAATAGGATGCATGTTTTTCATCCAGAAAAAAATATATCAAGTCACTAAATGGAACATTTCTGGTGGCCCGATTTACCCCTCGCTATCACAATTACCCACCTTCTATGATAGTTTTTTACTTTGTTCTTGATGCTAAGAGTTTTAAAATAAAATCAGTGAGTTAAGTGTAACTTGTGAAGTAAAGTGTCACTTATAGGGTAAAGTGGAGTATCTCGGGTTAAGTAGTACACATATTTTTCATTCAGGAAAAAATATAGAGTCACGAAATCACAAATTCCGTTTGTTTTGCTTTACCACAGATTTTATCAGTTAGCCCCCTTTAATAGCAGTTTCTTACAATGCTATTGTTAATAACAATTTCTGAAAAAGAATGATAGGGTGAAGTCGGACATATAGGGCAAAGTGGAACACCTCTTTTTCATGCAAAAAAAAAACAATATGAGGCCACAAAGTAGAAAATTTCGAGTGTCCCGCTTTACCCCACACTGTCCCAGTTTGCCCCATTTTCTGTCAGTTTCTTACCTTGCTATTGGTGCTAACAGTTTCTAAAATGACGGCTGTGTTTATATTGTGGTAAACAGTTCTGCCGCTGTTGCCGAAATCGAAGCTGGGAATGAGATCTAGGATTGCTTTTGGAAAGCTGCCTTCGCGATTTGGAATGCGTGATGGTGTGTAGAGACGTTATGTGTGGTCGGACGGATAAATGCGGTTGTCGCACCACGTTACTCCACGGTTTCCGGTTCTGGATGCCTGTTCTCTCCTTGGAACTCCACTTCCGGTTTGTGATCTTTATTATTCCTAAATTGTTCTTTGTCGAATTCGCGGCGACCAATAACGAACGCGCTGCGGCAGTGCGTGGTATAGTGGGGCCCGTCCAACTCAAACCAAGATTTTTCATGTCCGACCTGAAAAGATCCATTTTTTCATTTTCTAATGAAATAATTTTATTTGCAAGTATGTTAAATTCAAAATACATGTGGGATAAAGTGGTACCTTGGAGGAAAAGTGGTACATGTAGGGTAAAACGGTACATGTAGGGTAAAACGGTACATTTAGGGTAAAATGGTACATGTCAGGTAAATATGAGATTGTGAGATTGAGAGAGTATCATTTAACGGAGTTTATTGAGGCGTGTCGGTTAAAGTAGAACAGTTGAAGTAAAGTGAAACAGGTAGGGTAAAGTAGAACACGTGGGATAAAGTGGGACTTGTGTGGTAAAGTCGAACAGGTAGATTAAAATGTGAACTGTGGGGTAAAGTAGGGCATGTAGGGTGAAGTGTGGTCATGGGGTAAATTTGAGCATGGAAGGTAAAGTGGGACACATCTTTTTTATTCGGAAAATTTTTTTATATTTTAACCCACCGTGAAATCACTTTGGGATTCACTAGTTAAGATAGTATCGTAAAACGGGGTTAATCGAAGCGTATCGGTGAAAGTGGAACAGATGGGTTTATGTGGTACATCTTGGATAAAGTAGAACATGTGTGGTGAGGTGGCACAGGTGACTAAAATGTGTCCTGGAGGCTAAAGTAGGGAATGTAGGGTAAAATGGGATATGTGGGGTAAAGCGGAACAAATGTTTTTCTTTCGGAAAAATTTATAATACATTAATCCACTATACAACCACTGTGGGATTCACTGATTGAAAGAGTATCGTAAAAAGGGGCTTATTAAGTCGTGTCGATTAATGTGGAACAGGTGGGGTAAAGTGGGACAGACATTCAGAAAATGATTATTTGATGAACACATGAACGTTTTTCAATGTTCAGTGGCTCAAATGAAAGGTGAATAAACTTTCCAAAGTTTAAAAAATATATTTTTATTTATATGCTGGACGACGTTATCACACTACAAAGTCCAGGATAAATTTTTATTAGGTCACTCGGTTATTTGTTCGATACTATCCGTCGCACAGTACGGCAAAAAGGTTTTTACAGATAAGCTAGTTTAGAGTTTACAATTTGGATCAGATTTGAGCACTTAATTTTTAAATTAAAGCGAATTAAATTTCTAAGAGATTTGTAATAACCGATTTTGAAATTTCGTTTTTTAATAATTTTTTATTTACCAACAAAGTTGACATTAAAATTTTTTTTATAAACGATGGAAGTGCTACTTTAAGAATGAAAATATTTGTAGACTTTTTTTATTTCAGAATGTATAAAAAAACAAGCCTCGTTTACCCATTTCTAAATTCCAAATAAATTTTTAATTTTATAAACAAATTTAATAATAAAATGCATACATTAGCCATTTAACACTCTAAACACTTCATTCTTTTTAATAAATTATTCATAATTTTTTTAGAAATAAATAATATGTACGATATTTTAATATTTTATAACAATTATTTATTTTTAAAATAAATTTGGTGAACGAATACAAAGTTTCGCCAATTTTTCACTGCCAGACTTCGGATTTTCAAAGAATTTAATTTCAAATTAGCTGAAAAAATCCTTCGCCTATATTCGATACCAATTAACAATAATTTTTTGTGTTATTCACATTTTTATAAACAAAATCACAACTTGACTACTTTTCAACAAATTACTTGTTTACGAAATCTACGACCAGTGACTTAGAAGGAACCCTATTTATTAGGAGACTTTATCAGGTGAAATTACTTCTTATTAAATTTAATATAATTTATTAACAAATAAAGATTTTCGCCTATTTATGACAAGCGGATTTCGTTTTTTTCCAAGATTTTGTAACAAAAAATAATTTGTTGTCAAGTAGTCAGGCTGTGAATTTGTTTTCAAAATTATTTATAATAGTTGATAATTAACGTAAATCTGTAGTTGTTTATTAAATTTATTTGAACGAAGTATTTTTATCAGTTATATTACTTTTGGTATTTTTTAAATGAAAAACTAAATATTGATTTTCCGCATATCCTGAACAAAAAAAATAAAATAAAAAATAAGTCACCATCTATTTTTTCAATTTTAAAATTGCAATTTCACTCATTAATTTTTTAATATAAAAATTTTATAACCAGCTAATTATAAATGTCGTTTAAATTATCATGGAGTTCAAAATTAAAAGGACTGATATTTAAAAGAAAATTGCGTCGTCAAATGCCTGAATAATGCATTTATTAATTGAATTTGTTTTAAAAATTCGTAAAATTCATCAACTAATTATTACAAATGTTTTTGAAATTTGTATGAAGTTCTCATTTGAAAGGACAGATATTTAAAAAATAAATCCGTTAAAAGCCTGAATAATAAATTTGTTTATAATATTAACAAAAATAATCTTAAAATTCATTTTGTCATAATAATTTTGTTTATATCCAAACTTCTTAGAATATAACTTTAAAAACGTTAAATTATTCAAAGTTATAGAAAACACACTTGCAAAACATAATTTTTTTATAAAAAAATTAGTTTGTTTCTTAAAGAATTGTACGACATCTTTAAATAATGTAACTCGATCAAGCGTGGACGATAGCAACAATTTTCCTATCATTGACGAGCAGCGGGAATGTAAAATAAAAAATGGCCATTTTTTCGTGATATTTGTTTATTTATAATAAAATTAGAAAATTTACATCAAAAATAGGAATCGAAAGTGAGGCAGGTGGGCAAAGTGAGACAGGTGAGGCAAAGTGTGACATGTGGGGTAAAGTGAGGCATGATGTGTGGAAACATTTTAAAAATTTAAAAAATTTTAATGTCAACTTTGTTGGTAAGTGGAACACATTTTTTCCAAAAAACCTGTAGGGCAAAGTGGAACATGTAGAGTAAAGTGATACATTTCGGGTAAAATGGAACATATGTGGTAAAGTGAGACATGTAGGGTACACTGGGACATGTGTGGGAAAGTGCAGCAGATGGGGGAAAAGTATGACCTGTGGAGTCAAATGGGACATGCAGGGTAATGTGGGACTCACTTTCTTCATTCAGAAAACTTAAAAATACTTTAGCGCAACATCGAACAACGGTGAGGTAACATATTTCAAATTAGGAATGCTTGCAGAAATAAAATTTTGTTTTAATTTACACGTAAATATTTTCCAATGTTTAATGTTTCAAGTGAATGCTAAAATCCTAAAGATGACATTAATCAAATGTAAAATTAACAAATATATTATTCTTGGCTCTTATTCAGAAATGAAGTTAAAGTACAAAACTCCTTAAAAATTAAAATTTTATTAAGAAGACATGTTGGGTAAAGTGGACGATTTTAGGTAAAGAGGGGCATGCGGGGTAAAGGTGGACACATGTTTTTTATCCCGAAAAATAATTATTTCATGAACACGTTAAGATTTTTCAATGTTCAGTAGTTCAAATGAAAGGTAAAATCAAGTAAAGAGTTAAAGTGGGAATATAAAATTCCCTAAAAACAGATTTTTATTTTTGTCTTTCTCACGTGATAAATTAATACCCACAAAACCAAATTACTTCCACTGAGGCTTATTTAACGCAGAATTGAATAATGTTTTCAAAGGGTGACAAAAATAATTCTATCTATATTCCCGGCGATGTTATCACCTTATAAAGTCAAGGCTAATTTTTAATAGGTCATCCTGTTAGTGGTCCGATACTATCCGTTCGTAGGGTAAACACAATTTATTTTGTTAATAAAGTTTTACACTTACGTATACATGAAGCGGCGGGTGTAATCAATCTGTTATCCGAATTATCATAGTCTGCTCCACGTTTCAGTCTGTATCTGAAAAAGAAAAAATGTTATTAATAAATAAATTCAAATATTCACAAAATAGAACGCGCTGCGAATTCAGTGATTACTTTCAAAAATCATCCTTTGACTGTTTCTGACCTTTCTTAATAGAAAAAATATATTTTAAATTTCGAGCCAATTAGATAGTTCATTTCCTGTGGGCACAACATTTGGCGACGTCTTTACGACATCGTTACGACATCTTTAAGACAACTTTACGACATCCTATGTCCATGTCGTTTCGTTGTCTTTGCGATATCGTAAAGACATCGTCAGATCATGCGACTTATTTACGATATTGTAAAGACATCTTAACGACATGGGCAGAGGATGTCGTAAAGTTGTCGTAAAGATATCGTAAAGGTGTCGTAACGATGTCGTAAAGATGTCGCCAAATTTTTTGCCCACTTGGACTATGTGACGTCAGCTGGCAAGATGGCCACACGCTGAGGGGTAAACAATAATACCAAATGCATAAAACATAAATTTATTTTTTTAATAATCTGCGAAAACAAATTTTACTATATAAATATATTAGGATTTTTTCCATTTCTAGAAAACTATTAAATTAAATAATCAAATCGTTACACCAAAAATGATTAACTTTAATATTGAATTAGATTACCTTTGATAAATAAAAAATATTATCCAAAAATACTAATAGTTACAAATTATTTTTGCATAGTTATTCAAAACATAAAGTTTTGCCCTGTGCGATGATATTGTTTTTTAACCTCGGCGTGCAGACATCTTGGATTTCGCCCACCCAACCTGAAATACCTAATTCGGCTAGATTCGTAATCAATGAAGTGCTAATTCACCTCATACTAATTTGACGCTAAATTTAAAATTTAAATTGAAAGTAGCTCTTTATTTGATTAAATTTAGCTTATCGAACTCTTTCAAAGCTTCTAAGAAGAGAGTCTGTATTTTTGTACCAGACAACCTGTGACGTCATTGGACGAAATAACCAAGTGGTAAAACACGTGACTGGGTATTAGCGTGGAAGGTGCGGCAAGTAAAACCCCCGAGGCAGATGAGAATTCTCTCAAAAGTGTCAAACAAACTAAGTTTTTCAAGTGTTTCTAATTTTATTATGTTAAAAAACAACCTTCCTGTAAGCGAATTATGCAAATATAACTAGAAACCAAATCCAGTGCCTCTTTTCTTTATCTTACAAATTCTTTTTTGAAAGAAAAATCGAATTAATTTTTATTTTCACTTAAATCATAGACAATCTGTTATTCTGTATTATTTTTATTTTTGAAATTCGCGCTAAATTCAAATGTTTAAGGTTAGCTATAAAAGTGGGAAATTCAAAAGTAAATTATTTTATGAATAACAGGGATCACAATGTTTCAGTAGTTCAATTTAATTCAATAAAATTTGAAAAAGCTTATTATTTTGTTCTTGAAAATTTAATTAATTAGTTGCAATTTAACAATTTCCTTAAGATATCCTTTTCAGTTAAAAATTCAACTATTTTATTAAAAATTAACTTTCGTGTTGAAAATTGGTAATTTCGGGTTACAAATTAAACGCTTTTGTTGCAAAATCGTCTGGGTGGTTTAAAAATGCAACAATTTGGTTACAATTTTTTTCTTACCTGACTGAAAAATCTTTTTTGGTAGAAAATTCAAATATTTTGATGGAAATTGGTCTTTTTTGTTTGAAAATTCGCCTCTTTTGGTTAAGAATTCTACTTTCATTGGAAGTTTATCTTTTTTGGTCAAATGCAACTGTTTTTTATTGAAAAATAAAATCTTTTTTGTTTGAAATATAATCTGATACATTTGTCTTTAAAAATTAAATTTTTTTTGTTTATTTTTTTGAAAATCGAACAATTTCTTTTAAAACTCATCATTATTGGTTCAAAATTCATGTTTTGTGTTCAACATTCTAATTTTTGGCTTGAAAATTTTACGATTCGGTAAATAATTTAACTATTTGATTGAAATTTTTAATATTTGGTTGAAAATTACCTTTTTTGTTAAAGATTATTATTTTTGAAATTTCATCTTTATTGCTTAATTCAAATGTCTTCGATTCAAAATAAAAATGTTTTTTTTATATCAATTATTAAATTTTTCGTTAAAAAAAATAATTTTTTTAAAATTCAAATACTTGGTTCGAGGTTGAATTACATTGATAAAAATTCATTTTTGTTGTTGTTGTTGAAGATTCATAATTTGAGTTAAAAATTCATCTTTTTGATAGGAAATTTTATCGTTTAGCAGAAATAATTTTGTTGCAAATTCTACAGTTTGGTTGAAAATTTGTTTTTAATAGTTAATTTAACTGTTCTTTATTCATAATGAAATTTTTGGGCAAAATATTAACTATTACATTTTAGTTAAAAATTCATTTTTATGCTGGAAATATTAATTATTTTGTTGAGCATTCTACATTATTGTTGAAAATTAACTTGTTTCTTAAAAACTCGTCTTTTTTATAGAAAATTGTATTATTTGGTAAAAAAATTAATTATTTTGATAAACACTTCAAAATTTGGTTGAAAAGATTTCTATTAGGTTTAAAAACAAACTTTTTTGTTAAATATTCTCATTATAGAGTTGCAAATTAAATTTTATGCTGAAAATTGGAAATTTCAATTGAAAAATGTAACGCTTTTACCGAAAAATCGTCTTTATGGTTTCAAACTCCCACAATTGAGTTGATTTTTTTTCCTTTCTGAATCAAATTTTTTTTTATTACAAACTAAATTTTTTGCTTAAAATATAAACTATTACATTTGTCACTAAAAATTAATCTTTGATGTTAAATAATTATATTAATTCGTTGAGAAGTTAATTATTACGTTTAAAAACTTAAATTTTTTTTAAAAGTCATAATTTTTTATATAAAATTCTACTTTTGTGTTCAAAATTCGTCTATTCGGCTTCAGAATTAAACAATTTGTCAGAAAATGTAACTATTTGGTTGAAAATTAAATTTTTTATTGAATATTTTTTATTTCAAAATTCGTCTTCTTATAGGAAAATAATATCACTGGTTGAAAAATCGCCTTTTCAGATTGAAAAATCAACAATTTGGTTAGAAACTGAACTATTTGGTTAAAAGTGAAACCTTTCCTGAAAATTTATCTTTCTTTGTCGAAAATTCAAAATTTTCGTGTTGAAATTTCATCAATTTGTATAAAATTCAGTTTTCTTTTCATTTTTCATTTAATCAAACTTATAAGTTTGTATCAAATATATTAAAGTAAGGGAAAAAATTAATTCTGAGGACATTTGTAGATGAATAATTTTCATATCAGAGGGGACAAATTTCAACTTTCGTTTGCAGAAAACGATTCGTCATGTGTAATCCTTCATGATAAATGAGCCTGTGAAGAAAATGTCTAGGGGATCTCGAAATTGATTAAGAACTAGGGAAGTCACTCTCTTGGAGGAGAACAATTTTCCAAGGAGGCTGATCCATCTAATTAGTTTGAAAACTAATTTTCTAGTTTACTATTAATTTTCAAGGTAGGAAAATTTAAATAATCTGCTACTATTTTTTTACAAATTCTTTCACATTACTGTAAACATTTTTATCTGCAACTGAATAAATTAAATTTTTTATTTAAAAAAATAATTTGTAACTAAAATAATGAATCTCTGACAAAAAATAGATTTTTAACAGAGTACTTCGACAATCAAACTAATAATTGAATTTTTAAACAAAAAAGATCAATTCTGAAGGAATAAGTTAATAGTTGGTATTGGAAGAAAAAATATATTAATTTTAAACGAAAATAGTTGAGTTTACCAAAAAAGAAAACTTAAAAAAAATAGTTATTTTTTTACCAAATTATTCAATAATCAACCAAAAAGTTGAACTTTTATCCAAAAAAGATTGATTTTCTGCAAAAAAATACGAATTTTCAAGCAATGAAATTAATTTTCAACCAATAAGGTAATTTCCAATCAAATATTTGAATTTTCAACCAAGGAGATTAATTTTCTACCAAAAAAGGCATATTTTTAAACAATGAAATGAATCTTCAACTAAATTAATGAAACTTTAACTAAACAAATTAATTGTCAATCAAATATTTGTATTTTCAACTCAAGAAATAAATTTTCCACAAAAAATTTTTAAGCCGAAAAGATCAAAATTGTTAAGAAAGATGATTAATTTTATACCAAAAGCGACGAATTTGAAACCAAAAAATTCATTTTCAACAAAATAGTACCTTTTCAAGCAAACATATAAATTTCAAATCAAATAGTTGAATTTTCAAGCCAAAAAGATATATTTTTAAACAGGAATATTAGGTTCTTACCAAAAACGACGAATTTCAAACCAAATATTAGAATTTTCAACATAGAAAGATTAATTTTAAACCGTGCACACGAAACTTCAATTTTCAACCATAATGTATAATTTTCAAGCAGAAAAGACGAGTTTTCAACCAAAGAGATAAATTTTCAACAATAAAACAAAAAGATTAAGTTTAACAAAACATTGGAACTTCATATCAAATAGTTAAATTTTTAAGAAACAAAGATAAAGTTTTAACAAAAAAGATTCATTTCATACCAGAAATGTCAAATTTTCAAACAAAGAGATGTTTAATTTTAAAATTAATTTTCAACTAAAGAATAAATTTTCAACTGAAAAATAAATTTTTAGCCAAAAAGTTAATCTTCAAAGAATTATAAAATTTCTCGACTAAACCGAAGAGTTTTCTACCAGACTATAGTATTTTCAAGCAGAAAAGACGATTTTTCTAGTAAAATGATCAATCTTTAACCAAATATTTGCATTTTCAACTAAATACTGGAGTTTTCTAAAAAAGTTTTGAAATTAGTTTTCAACATAAAAGGTAATTTTTCATCAAATATATGATTGAAATTTGGCTGACATTTTTTTCTTTCTTAGAAGAAGTATCCTATTTGTTTGAAAAATCAACTATTTTTAAAACAATACATATATTTTTATATAAATTTTTATCTTTTTGGTGCGAAAAACGTAACTGCTTGGTTGAAAATTAATTTATTTTGATTGAGGAAAGTTTTCTTGCAATTTATTTTTCATGGATTCAACTGTTTTTAATTAAAAATTTTAATCCTTTTTTGTTCAAATTTTAACTATCACATTTTTTGTTAAAAATTCATCTTTTGCTTGAAAATACGTCGTGTTTAGTATAAAATTAATCTTCTTGGTTAAAAATTTAATTTCTTGTCTTGGAAATTTCACTATTTGGTTTCAAATTTAAGTATAGGGTTAAAAATAAACTTTTTTGTTGACAATCTTTGTTGTTGAAAAATCGTCTTTCCCGCTCGGTGAGCTCCTAGAAAATTTAATTATGTCCAACGTGCCGAAAAAGACTCTTATACATAGAAGATAGGCAATTAACCAACCAAAATTTAAGAAGTTTCTTGTTATTCGGTTCAAAGCTAAGAGTATTTATCTAAAAAAGTATAAATTCACAATTTTGAAATAATTTATAATAATACTTATGTATATTGTTTCAAGAAAATTATTTTAAATAAATAAAAATGGTAATTCAATTTTTGAATTTAGTGCCATTTCTTATGACAGTCAGCTAGGAGTTTCATTTCACGTTTTTTTGATTGCTGAAATGATTTAGAACAAATGTGGTGTGAAATTTACTTATTTCAAGGAAAAAAGCGACTAAACTCGATGTTTTAGGGTTAGGTGGGTTAGGTGGGTTAGCATGCTTATGATTTGGCAGGGGTGGTTTCTAGACGTTAGGTGAGTCAGGGGGTAAGTGATTAGGCGGATGAGCTAGTTTGTGGTGTGAAATTTAATTAATTCAAGAAAAAAAGTGACTAAACTCGTTGTTCCCGGGTTTAGGTGGGTTAGCCTGCTTGTGGTTTGTCAGGGGTAGTTTCTAGGGATTAGTTGAGTTAGGGGGTATATGTTTAGGTAGGTGAGCTGGCTTGTGGTGTGAAATTGAATTATTTCGAGAAAAAAAGCGACTAAACTCGATGTTTCCAGGGTTAGGTGGATTAGTCTGCTTGTGGTTTGACAGGGGTAGTTTCTAGGGGTTAGTTGTGTTAAAGGGTAGATGTTTAGGTAGGTGAGCTGACTTGTGGTGTGAAATTTAATTATTTCAAGGGAAAAAGCGACTAAGCTCGCTGTTCCCAGGGTTAGGTGGGAGAGCCAGCTTGTGGTTTATCAGGGGTAGTTTCTAGGGGTTAGTTGAGTTAGGGGGTATATGTTTAGGTAGGTGAGCTGGCTTGTGGTGTGAAATTGAATTATTTCGAGAAAAAAAGCGACTAAACTCGATGTTTCCAGGG
>NC_046657.1:19409812-19446174 GCF_010883055.1 Belonocnema kinseyi | reverse complement strand
CTGACTTGTGGTGTGAAATTTAATTATTTCAAGGGGAAAAGCGACTAAACTCGCTGTTCCCAGGGTTAGGTGGGAGAGCCAGCTTGTGGTTTGGCAGGGGTACTTTCTAGAGCTTAGGTGGGTTAGGTGGTAGATAGTTAGGTAGGTGAGCTGGCTTGTGGTGTGAAATTTGATTATTTAAAAAGAAACGACTAAACTCGATGTTTCCAGGGTTAGGTGGGTGATCCAGCTTGTGGTATGACAGGGGTAGTTACTAAGGGTTGAATGGGTTAAGGGGTAGGTGGTTAGGTGGGTGAGCTAGCTTGCGGTGTGAAATTTAATTGTTTTTAGAAAAAAGCGAGTAAACACGATGTTTACAGGTTTGGTGCGTCAGCCTGCTTATGGTTTGACAGAAGTGGTTTCTAGGGATTGGGTGGTTTAGGGGGTAAGTGAGCAAGTTTGTGGTGTGAAATTTAATAAATTCAAGAAAAAAGTGACTAAACTCGTTGTTCCCAGGGTTAGGTGGGTTAGCCTGCTTGTGTTATGGCAGGGGTAGTTACTAGAGGTTGAATGGGTTAGGGGGTAGTTGGACAGGTGGGTGAGCTAGCTTGCGGTGTGAAATTTAATTGTTTTAAGAAAAAAGCGACTAAACTCGTTGTTCCCAGGGTTAGGTGGGTTAGCCTGCTTGTGATTTGGCAGGGGTGGTTTCTAGACGTTGGGTGAGTTAGGGGGTAAGTGATTAGGCGGATGAGCTAGTTTGTGGTGTGAAATTTAATTAATTCAAGAAAAAAAGTGACTAAACTCGTTGTTCCCAGGGTTAGGTGGATTAGTCTGCTTGTGGTTTGGCAGGGGTAGTTTCTAGGGGTTAGTTGAGTTAGGGGGTAGATGTTTAGGTAGGTGAGCTGACTTGTGGTGTGAAATTTAATTATTTCAAGGGGAAAAGCGACTAAACTCGCTGTTCCCAGGGTTAGGTGGGAGAGCCAGCTTGTGGTTTGGCAGGGGTAGTTTCTAGAGCTTAGGTGGGTTAGGTGGTAGATGGTTAGGTAGGTGAGCTGGCTTGTTGTGTGAAATTTGATTAATTAAAAAGAAACGACTAAACTCGATGTTTCCAGAGTTAGGTGGGTGATCCAGCTTGTGGTATGGCAGGGGTAGTTACTAAGGGTTGAATGGGTTAAGGGGTAGGTGTAGGGTGAGCTAGCTTGCGGTGTGAAATTTAATTGTTTTAAGAAAAAAGCGAGTAAACACGATGTTTACAGGTTTGGTGCGTCAGCCTGCTTATGGTTTGTCAGGGGTGGTTTCCAGGGAAAACACCCCTGAAAAAATTTTTCTTCAAAAGTCTCGAAACACGTCAAATTTAATTTTTTATTTACTCATTATCAATGCAATTTGTTACCCAATCGAGCTGGTTTTATCAAATTTGTATCGAAGAAAATATTTAAAATAGCACATTTACCCCTATGGTCTAACATCGCTTTTAACTTAATTCGCTTCCCAAATAACGTTTATGGACGGCACCTAATCTGTTTAGATAATCTAAAGTCTAAGTTGATCTTCAAATTACATAAAAGTTCTCAAATGAAAAAAAGTCTAGAGACTTTAATTAATATTCAGATTACACTTCGATGGGTGTAGGGGGGTCACCGAAATGTCACAAGTTGTCACAAGATGGAGGAATGATTTAAAAAACAATGACTATGTATTTTTTAATGAAATGTTAATACCTGAAAATGGATTGTCAACAGAGTTGAACTTATTTGCATTTTTAAATGCGTGCATATAAAAAGGCTTTTTATATACCAACAAGATTCTCTCAATCGAGGAAAACAATTTCGTGGAGTTTATTTTCTCTTGTCTTAAAATTTATTATTCAACGAACAACTCGCTAAGGGATAAAAGAATGACTTTCCGCCCTTCAGTATTCAATACGATATTCGTTTTGACGCTCCAGAACAATAAAGAGTCCCTTTCATATTTCAGGCTTCACACTCTTTCCCCTATTCCCACCATTGCCCCCTTTTTGAAGAAATATTCTTTTTAGGTCCGTCGTACTTTCTCCCGCCGATGGGATCGGAAATAATTTATTGGATTGGATAGGATCGGATACGATCGGATACGATCGGATAGAATCATAAAGACTCAGACTTTATCGGCTAGAATCGGATAGGATTGAAAAGACTCATATTGAATTTAATTGGATCAGATAGGATCGGATAGAATCAGATAGAATCAGATAGAATCAGATAGAACTAGTTGGAACCTAATATAATCAAATAGATTCAAATAGGATTCTATGCGATCGGAAAGACCCAGATAGATCGAATAGAACGGATATGATCTCACAGATTTAAATAGAATTGAATAGAAACATGCAGTATCAGAAATAGGACTGGATAGAATCAGATATGATCTCATAAGTCTAGATTGGATCAGAATCAAATTGGAATGGATAGAATCAGATAGGATTGAATAGACTCATATTGAATAGGAATAGGATCGAATAGGATCTGATAGAATCGGATAGGATTGTATAAAATCAAATAAAAACATACAGTATCAGATAGTATCGGATTGAATCAGATATAATTGGATAGGATCAGATATAATCATATTGGATGAAATAGAATCAGATAGAAACGGATATTATCAAATATGTTCGTATACAATCGAAAAGTATCGAATAGTACCTGATAAGATGTAATGAGATGAGATCAGATAGGAGGAGATAGAATCAGATATGATACGTTCAGTGTAAATAGATTTCTGATAGGATTGATTATGATCCAATAAAGTCAAATAGAATCATATATTATCATATAGGATTGGATCAAAATATGGTTAGATATAATCGAATAGTATCAAATAAGATCGGGTAGAATTTAATGAGGCAGGATCATGTAGGAAGAGATAAAGTCGGATAGAATAGGATAAGATTGGACAGAATCAAATAAGATTGTATGTATTCCGATGGACTCAGATAAGATCTGATATAAACAAATAGGATTGGATAGAATCAGTTAGGAACGGATAGAATTATATTGGGTCCGATAAAATCGAATAGGATCGAAAAGAATCGAATGTGATTGAATAAAATCGGAAAAATTCATCTTTTTGGTAAAAAATTCAACTGCTTCGTTGAAAGTTGAAATAGTTTATTAAAAAATTCTTTTTTGTTTGTTTACAATTCATCCTTTTTGGATACAAATTTATTTACTGAGCTCAGTATTAGTTTTTTAGTTGAATTGAACTGCTTTTTATTTAAAATAAAAATAATGTTAAATTAAAATATAAACGATTACATTTGTTGTTGAGAATTTATCTTTTTAGTTTGAAAAATTAAATGGTTAAAAACTTAGTTATTGCGTTAAATATTTAAAACCTTTGTTCAACTATGTGGTTAAAAATTAAAGTATCCTGTTGAAAATTTGTGTTTTTTAGTAGAAAATTGTTCTTTTTAGTTAAAAAATTATACTTTTGGTTGAAAATTCAATTATTTGCTTAAACCCTAAACTCTTGTTGAACTATTCTTTTTTTGTTCTTATTTTTTTTGTAGAATCCAACTGGTTTTTATTTATAATATTATCTATTAAAGTTGAACCAGTTTGAAACCAAAAAGGATTTTATTTGGGTTGAAAACTCTACTATTTGGTTGTAAACAAACTTTATTGTTGAAAATCCAACTGTTTTTTTGGAATTTTTTTTTTTTTTAATTTGAAAATTCTATTAATTTGGTAAAAACGCCTAATATTTAGTTGGAAGTTAATTTTTTGGTTTAAAATTGATCGTTTTTGTGTCAAAATTAAATTACTTAGTCTAAAATTAACTTTGTTCTTAAAAATTCAAATTTTCGAGTTGAACCTTTAACTATTTTGTAGAAAATTTCCCTATGTGGCTTCAAATTTCAACTCTTTTGTTAAAAATTCGTCTTTTGGGGTTGAAAATTCATACTATTAGGTTTACAATAAACTTTGTATAAATTTAATCTTTGTTGGTTAAAAGTGCAACTGTTTAGTTAAGAATTGATCTGTTTTGAATGAGCATTCAACTATTTTGGTGAAAATTCCTCTTTTTGTGAATTCATCCGATTATGATTTAAAATAAAATCTTTTTTTGGTTTTAAATTCTTTTCATTAAAAATTTAAATCTTTTCAGTTGAAATGTCAACTATCACAATTTTTATTAAACACTAATCTTTTCTTATTTATAATTGAACTTCTTTCTTATATTTTTTTTTAAGATTCATCATTTTTGTTGACAATTTAATTATTTTATTAAAAATTCAACTATTTTGCCGAAATATTAATTTTTAACCGAAAATTTTCTATTTTGTTGAACATTCTATTTTTTATAGAAAATTCTTCCTCTTGGATTCAAAATTCGACTATTTTCCAACAAATGAATCTTCATGTCTCAAAAATTCAACTATTCGATTGAAAATGCAACTGCTTTTGTTTGAAGTTCAATTTTTTTGTTTAAGTTCGATCAATTCATTGAAAATTCTTCTTTGTCAGTTCAAAATTCAACTAATTTGATTAAAGGTTAACTATTTATTTAAATACCTACTTGGGCAGCTTACAATTAATTTTTTGCGTCTTCAAATAAAACTATATTTAAAAAGTCATCTTTCTTAGTTGAAAATTCATATTTTTGAATTTAAAAATCAACTGTCTTCTAAAAAATCTAACTTCTTAGAATCAAATATGTTACCAATAAATTAATTTAATTAAAAGGATCAATCTGAATTATTCCAGAAGTCACTTTTTATTGATGCCGAACCCCCACAGTTCTTTTCATACATAAAATCGACCAGCTTTTTTTTATGCTGTCTCATGGCATCAAATCATAAATAAACTGAATAAATAGAGTTTTAGCCCCTCTGGTTATTCTTCATCTTTCTGAAGTCCCCTCGATACATTCACCTTTAAAAATCGTCAAATAAAAAAAACAAACATATTCAAATTTGAATTTGTTCGATTTAACCCCCTTATGTGCCTTCGTGTCAAAATAGTTTAGAGGCAGACGTCTTACGAGGGTTAATGGATTTCAATTCACCCCAAAAGTCTCATGTGATCGTGATATGAGAAGGATACGACCAAAGGCATCATTCACTACTCGGTGTGTTCAATCGATAGTCCACGAATGCGAAACGCCAGCTCGAGGGTCCAAAAGCCAGCAGGCACGAAATGTTCCGAAGCGCTTTCCAATAAATAAAATGAGAGAGGAATCATATAAAGTTCCCATGTTTTCCAGAAAATATTACATTCCTTCTTAGGTTGGTAAATATAACATTTATCTGGGATGGAAAGAGAAATTTCAAAGTTTAGATGGTTAAACTCCGTCTATTTTGGCCCGAAGGTTAGTTTGACCATACCTATATTAGTCCACGCCTTTATTAGGCCCCGCCTACAGCAAGATACTCCTTCTATATCCCCGCCCACTTTGGGCCACGCCTACAGCAAGGCACAACTACTGTATTCCCTCGTACTTTACCTCCGCATATAGAGAGCACCGTCGGCCTCTACTGCTTTAGCCACGTCCACAATTACAGCTCCTACTTTAGCTCCGCTTGCTCTGTCCCCGATGATATCTACCTCCCCTATTTTATCCCCTTCTAGTATATCTCTGCCTACTAGACACCTCGTCTGTTTAAGTCCCGCTAATATAATATCCCTCTCTATCTCCGCCTACATCAACTCTCTCCTACTTAAGCCCTTTCTACAAATAGGAAAACTCACTTTAGATTTTCTTCACTATCTCTGCTTAGATAAAGCACATCCTTCTGCCTCGATTTCTTTATCCCTGCCTACAGAAGACCCCACCTACTCTATTCTCCCCTACTCTTATCACCGCATCCGGAAATCTTCGTCTACGACATTCGCCCCCTGCTACCTAATTCCTAATGTTTTTCTGAAAAATAATAGATTTCTTTTCAGGTTAGCAAACATTACATTTATTTGGGATTGGGAAAGAAATTTCGAAGTTTAGATGGTAAAACATCGTCTATTTTGGCGTAAAAATTGGTTTCATCACACCTGTATTAGGCCTCGCCCATATTTCACCCCGCCTAAATCAAGTCTCTCCTACTATATCTCCACGCACATCAAGCCACGCGCACAGCAAGCCACACATACTGTATTCCCTCGTACTCTATCTTAACCTACAGTAACCATCGTCTACTATATCAACCCCCTCCTACTGTAAGCCAGCCTTCTTCGGACTCTACTACTCTAGCTACGCCCACATTAACCGCCTCTTACTTTAAACCTAACTCCTTCAGCTCATCTTCCTCTATCCCGATGATATCTACCTTCTCCTATTTTATCCCTTCTTAGTATATCCTAGCCTACTGGAAGCCTCGCGTACTGGAAGCCTCGCGTACTAGAAGCCTCACCTACTTAAGCCCCTCTGATATGAACTGCCTCTCTAGCTCCGCCTATATCAACTCACGGCACTGAAGTTCCTCCTACCGAAAGTTCATTTCACTTTAGCCTTTCTTCACTATCTCCGCTTCAACCAAACACATCCTTCTTAATCCTTCCTTCTATATTTCATCTCAAAGAATATTCCACGTACTCTATTTCCTCCTGCTCATCACTGCCTGCGGAAATCCTCGTCTGCTATATGAACCCCCTGCTACTTCATCACCTCCTAATTAAGCCCCTCCTAGTTTAACTCATTCTGCTTCAGCCCGTCCTTCTTTAACTCCGCTCTATAAAACCCCTCCTACTTTTATCCCACCTACTTTAGCCCCTCCGCTCTGTCAAAGATAACATCAACAGAAAGCGAGAATTCAATCAAAGAAACCAGCATTCAATTGAATTCAATACAACGATGTTCAATGGAATTTAATTTATATTGATGAAGCTCTACAAAGAACAGCAAAATTAATTGGAAATTGATAGTAATTATATGGAAACCAATATAATTACATGGAATTCAATGAAATTCAATGGAATTCAATGGAATACAATAGTATGCAATACATTTAATAAAATTGGAAGGAATTTGTATGAATGCTATGAATACCTATAGAATTCTAGGGAATTCAATGAATTACAACAGTCTGAAATAGAGTTTAATGGGATTTGATTAAATTTGACTAAATAAACAGATAGAATTGGAATTTGATAGAATATAATGAAATGGAGAGGAATTGATAGTAATTCTATGAAATCTAACAGAATTCAAGAGAATTCCATTAAATACAACAGCACGATATGGAATTCAATTCAATGCAACGAGATTGAATGAAATTTTTTTAACATTAACCAAATTATACTAAAATCAGCAGAATTAATTGAAATTTAATGGAATATAATAAAATTGAAAAGAACTTTATGGATTATAATAGAATGCAAAGAACTCAATTAAGTGCAACAGTATACAACCGAATTTAATGGATTTCAATCAAATTCGACTAAGTTGAATTTGGAAGTCGATGGAATTTAATGAAATTGAAAGGAATTCCATGGATTCCATTCGAATTATGGAGAACTTAATGAATTAGAACAGTCACTAATTAAATTCAATTCAATGAATTGTGTTTTATATAAATTCAATTCTATCAAGGTCAGCAGAATTAATTCTAAGACAGTAGAATTGAATGCAGTAAAATAACACTCAATTGAATTCATATAAACACAACGGTATTTATATTGATCAAATTGTACCAAGTTCATTGGAATTAATTGTAAATCATTGGAATTTATTGAAATTGAAAGGAATTCTGTAGACTCGTTATAATTCAAGGGAATTCTATGAACTACAACAATATTGAAGGGAATTCAACGAAATATAACAGCATAAAATAAAATTTCATTGATTTTTCAAATGCGACCAAGTTAAACTAAATCAACCTAAAGTCTATAAAATTTAATGAGAGAAAGTAGCATTAAATTGAATTCGATTAAATACAACGGTATTTAATTTATTTTAGTTTATATTAATTAAATTCTACAAAGTTTAACATAATTAATTAGAAGTCCGTGGAATATAATGAAATTGAAAGAAATTCTATGTTTTCTGATAGAATTCAAGGGGATTCAATTGAATGCAACAATATTCAAGCGAATTAAATTAAATACGACAATATTCAAGGGAATTCAATTACATGCAACGGTATACAAGGGATTTAATTGATTTTTTTATCCGATCAAATTAAACTAAATTAACCCTAAGTCGATGGAATTTAAATAAAGAAACAGCACTCAAATGAATTCGATTAAATACAACAGTATTTAATGCATTTTAATTTATATTAAACAAAGTCTACGAAGTTCACCATAAATAATCGGAAGCCAGTGAATTTGAATAAAATTGATAGAAATGATATGGATTCTGATATGATTCAAGTGAATTCAATGCAATACAAGAATATTCAAGAGAATGCAATGAAATACAATAATATAAAATAAAATTTTAAGGTCTACCAAGTGAGAACATAAATAATTGGAAGTCAACGGAATTTAATGAAATTGAAAGGAATTCAGTGAACCACAACAATATTCATGGGAATTGAATGAAATAAAACAATATCAAAAGAATTCATAGAAATATAATAATATTCAAGGACATTCAATTAAATACACCAGTATACAATGGAACTTGAAGTGTTTTATTAAAATCCGACTAAGTGAAACTAAATGAGTCCAAATTCGATGGTATTGAATGAAAATGGAATGTATTGAAACGAATTGAACAAAACTCCGGCTTGTATTTAAAGAAATGAAAATTCCAAATTAAGAAAGAAAATTTAAATTTGAAAATTCTAAATTTCTTTTTTTGTAAGTGAATATTATTTTATATTTTTTATATGGTTCAACTCTCCTTCGCTGTCGCGATTCTGACTCGAGAGGAAAAATAAATCCAAAGCGGCGAATCCAAAAGTCGATGAAATTTAATGAAATAAACCAGCATTGAATTAAAATCGGTCGACTACAACGTTGTTTATTGTATTTAAATTTTTATTAATCAATCGCGATCAGAGTTAACAGAATGAATTGAAAGTCAGTGGAATTGAAAGAAATGGAAAGGAATTAATTGAGATGCCACAATAATTGCGAAAATTCAATGAAATAGAACAATATTCAAGAGAATTTAATGAAATACAATGGAAACAGTAGAATTAAATGAATTTCATTTAAATCCGGGTAAGTTAAACAGAATCAACCAAATTTGATGGAATTTAATGAAAATAGAATGAAGTGAAACGAATCATATGGAATTCAACGAAATTAAATAAAACTCCGACTCAAACTTAAAAAATTGAAATTTGAAAATTAAAACTGGCGAGATAAAGTCTCAAGTTAAAAATTCTGAATTCCTTTCTTGAAACTGAATCTATTTTCATTTTTTTTATTAGATTCAACTACCCCTCGACTCCATGGCTTTAACTCGAGAGGAAAATAAATACAAAATAGCGTATTCAAAAGTCGATGGAATTTAATGAAATAAACTATCATTCAATTGAATTCGATTAAATACAAAGGTATATATGTATTTTAATTTATACTAAACCCTACCAAGTTTAATGGAATTAATTGGAAGTGAGTGGAATTTAATGAAATTAAGAGGAGTTCATTGAAATACAATAATATTCCAGGGAATCAAATGAAATACAACAGTACACAATGGAATTTATTTGATTTCATTCAAATCCGACTAAGTTAAACTTAATTAATCCAAATTTTTTGAAAAAAAATAATGAAAATGGAAATAACTGAAATGAATTAAATTGAATCCAATAGAATCCAACAAAACTGAAAAAAACTCCAACTCAAATTTAAAAAATTCTAAATGGCGGGATAAAATCTCAAGTTGAAAATTTTTAATTCCTTTCTTGAAAATGAATCTATTTTTATATTTTTCTTATAAGGTTCAAGTACCCGTCGGCGCCGCGCTTCTAACTCTAGAGGAAAAATAAATCCAAAAGGGCGAATCTGACTCCAGCGTGCGTCAGCTGGCGTCACAAATGAGACAGGGAGTGGTGTGGAAAAATGTCATGGCGACGCTAGGAGAGTTCGGATCGAATTACATAAACCGAGACTTCCAGTCTGATACGAGAGAGGTAGAGAGAGGGGCGGGGTGAGAGAAGGGCGGGATGAGGGGGGTGGAAGGGAATTAATGATAAGGAAAAGGAAACACCAATGGGAAAGCCATAAGAACTATCAACTCTATGAACGATAAACCTAACCTTTTTCCCCTAAGTGGGGATTTAGCGATTAGAATCTCCTATAAATCACATTTCAATCTCATTTTTCCAGTGTATAAATATCGCCTTTCCTGGATTTAGGGACCGAATACGTAATGAAGTGGACAACATATTTTTTTCTAAGAGGGGAGTCTGAGATTTTTTTACTGACCACTGCAGATTATTCCCTAGGGCAGGGACCACAATCCTGTCCCCCGTTCCACCTTATCCTTTTTTTCACCTTATTCCCGACCTTAAAATTGATAAAATCCCTGAAAAAAATAAAACCAAACATTTTTACACAAATTTCCCCTTTACCTCTATCGTTAAAAGGGCTTGATTCATTTTATAAGAATCGTGAACTGAAATTGAAATAGAACTGAATTCAGGTTCGGAATATTTTTATTAAAAATATGGTATTTTCAGAGAATAGATGAAATTGTAACTAAAAAGATTCATTTCTAACCTTAGAGATGAATTTTCAAACTTATTTTTGGTTAAAGGAAGAACTACTTTGTTAAAAATTAATTTTTTTGTTGGAAATTCGTTATTTTATTTTAAAGCTCAGCTCGTTGTTTGAAAATTAGGTTTTTTGCTAAAAATGATTTTTTTGGATGAAGATTCATAATTTGATTTGACAATTCATCTCTTTGGTAGAAAATTAATCTTTTTTGGTAGAAAATTCTATCATTCGCTTGAAAAGTTCATTATTTTCATAAAAATCCAAGAATTTTATTTAAAAATTTTCTGTTTGGTTAAAATTGATATTTTTCGGTGAAAATTCAATTATTTAAAGAAAATTATGTTAAAGATACATAATTTTAGTTAAAAACTCACCTGTTTGATTCAAAATTAAAATTTTTTAAATTCATTCTCTTGGTTGAAGATTAATACTTTGAGCAGTACATTAATTTCTTTAGTTAAAAAATTTCAATAATTTCAATGAAAATTAAACAATTGAGTTGAACATTTTTCTTTGAAGTTGAAAATCAACTTTTGGTTGAAAACTGATATTATTTGTTTGAAAATTAAACTGCTTTGTAGAAAAAAAATTTTTTTTGAAAATTGAACAATTTGGTTGAGAGTTTCTTATTTTTTATCTAAAAATATTTCTTGCTTGAATATTCAACTTTTTGGTTAAAAATTCAATTTTTTGTAGAAAATTCTTTTTTTTTAAACTATTTTGTCAGAAATTCCTTCTGTTATTTGAATGTTCATTCTTCTAGTAAAGAATTAATCTTTTTGGCTGATAATTTATATTTTTGGTAGAAAACTGTATTATTTGGTCCCAATGTTAATTATTTGATTGAAAATTGAACAATTTGATTTAAAAATCAACAATTTTGTTAAAAAGTCTTAGAATTAATTTAAAGTGTAATTTTTTTGTTAAAAATTCGTCCATTTGACCTAAAATTCAACCATTTGGTTAATTTTTTTCTTTCTTCACTGACAAATGTTTCTTGATTAAGGATTCATATTTTGAATAAAAATGTGTATTTCTTTGTTTAATTCACTTATTGTAATTTAGAATAAAAATCTTTTTGGTTAAATTATCCAATAATACATTTATCGTTGATAGCTCGTATTTTTTGTTTGAAAATTCATCTTTTTGGTAGAAAGTTGAACTAGTTTTTTTTTAATTCATTCTTTTATTTGAAGATTCATGATTTTAGATAAAAATTCGTATACTTGGTTGAAAATCCATCTTTTTTTGTATACAATTTTAATAATATGTTTGTAGAGTTAAATTATTTTGTTGACATTTTCACAAATTGCAATGTTATGTTTAAAATTCGTTCTATGCTGTTGAAAATTAACGTTTTCTACTGAAAATTTAAGTATTCAATTTGTAGTTAAAAATGCGTGTTTTTTAAATTAAAAATTCACTTCATTTGTTAAAAATTCTTCTCCTGTACTCTAAAGTTTGAATTTTGTTTCACAAATGTATTTTTTTTAACTTTATTTTTTAAAGAAAAATTTAACTTCTCCAGTTAAAGAATTATCATTTAAGTTGAAAATATATCTCTTTGGTTGACAATCTAACTATTTTCTTGAAAATTAGTATTTTTTACTTGAACATGCGTCTTTTTGTTAGAAAAATAATGTTCCTGGTTTTAAATTTTTTCTTTTTTCTGATAATGCAACTGTTTCATTAAAAATTAATTTTTTTGTGAAAGATTCAATTTTTTTATTTAAAATTCGAATTTTGGTTAAAATCTTTTGTAAAAAGTTAATTTTTTATTAAATATTCATAATTTTAAATAAAGAACTTATTTCTTCGATTGGAACTTTAATTATAATGAAAATCCGTTTTTTCAATTAATTTCTTGAAATTAAAATTTGGTTAAAAATCTTTAAATTGCTGAAAACTCGTCTCTTTTACTGCAAAGTATAACTATTTTTTCTTAAATAATTTTTTAAATTAAAATTTAATTTTTTCAGTTGATCCTTTTTTCAACTTTTTCTAACTTTTTCTGCGGTTGAAAATTTAACTATTTTGTTGAAAATTGCTCTTTTTGAATTGAAAATTCGTTATTTTTTTTTCTTTTCTTTTTTTAAAAGTGTTTGTCTAAAAATTAACTTTTTCGTTGAAAATAGATCATTTTTATTGAAAATTCGTTTTTTTTTGTTTGTGTAGAAAACGAATATTTTTGGTTTGAAATTTCTTCTTATTAAATTGAAAATGCAACTTTTTGGATGAAAATGACAAAATATTTCTTCTGCCTATTAAATTGAAAATTGATCTAAACCGGAAGGCAGAGGGAAAGTGATAAAAGACCTTTTTCCTGAGTCAAAAACTGTATTGCGTGTTGGTCATTAACTTCTGACATAATATCGACAACTTCGCAAAGTAGATGAAGAAATGACCTCCACGATAAGAAAAAAACTTTTTTTTTTCATTCCCTTGATCTTCTTTTGTACATCCCTTTCACTAAAATTAGTTTTCTGCCTCAATCTATTAAAACTAAGTAAAGTGCAAAATTCAAAACAAAAATAAAGTTAGTAAGAAAAACAACAAAGAAAGAAAAAAGTATCAACAAAGTAAGTAGTTTTGAAATTCCCGCCCTAACGGTCAAACAAATTTGGCGGGATTTCTAAATATTTTAAATTTTCTTAATACAAAAAAAAATTTTAAGTTAAAATAGAATTCAGTGGCCTATTTATGTCACATGAATTGTTTATTAAATTCTCTATTTATGCTTTGTGTGACTTACTGGACTTAAAAGGGAAACTAACGGTTGGAGCTTTTAATTCAATTAAGAAGCAGAAATAGAATTATGGAAATGAGAGAAAGACAAGCTGACTTCTTAATTAATAATCAATATTGAGTTTACTAACTGGAAAGTAAAATAAAAACAAAATTAGAATGATCGAATTATTTTAAACAAAAGGTTCAACATTATTTTAGTTTTTTACGAAATTCATTTATATAATTTTCAAAAATATGGAAAAAAGGAAGAGCAAATTTTAACTTTCAATTTAATCTTCAACTTAACAAGGCAAGTGAACTGTGTACACAAATTCAAAATGACAGGTTAATTTTAATCAATAAAGAGCATCTGAAAAGTTGGAACATTGATACAGTAAGTTAAAAAAATTAAAAACATCTAATAATTTTATCCCAAAGTTTGTAAAATGCATATGTATTTATTTAATATCAAATCAATAAATTACTTCTGTCAAATTAATTCAGAATAGAACCCCAAAGTGGGTTAAGTGCCTTCTCAGACTTTCCCTTATGAAATTATTTATTTTAATTTTAGAATCCATTTTAGTAAGTAAATTATACAAAATTGACGAAATTCATTAATTTAATGAATAAATTAGTATTCAATTTGATAAATTAACAAATAGTTTTTGAATTTCCCTTCAAGGTCAAGCTTGACGTCAGGAGCGTGGGATGTGAAAATTCATAATTCTGTAACTAGGGGTCCGAAAAACTTCATTTTCGAAATTCTCTGACTCTTTCCTGATTTTCCTCAAAAAAACAGTTTTATTTTCTCTCACCATTTATATTCAAAGACCAGAACTTTAATCTAAAAATATTTTTCACCGTAAATGATGTATTTTCGATAAAAAAAGACGAATTTTGAACAAAAAATTTGAGTTTTATATAAAAAAGGATGACTTTTAACAAAATTGTTAAATTTTTAAATAAGAAATCACATTTTCAACGCAATAGATGAATTTTTAAAACAAAAGCATTTTCAACCAAATAGTTGAATTTTCAACAAAATTTTAATTTATAATCAAGAAAGACGAGTTTATGATATAATAGGTAAACTTTTACAATATTCTTGATTTTTTAATCCTAAAATACGAATTTTTAACGAATCATTTTTAATTTTTAACAAATTTTCAACTAAAATAATTATATTTTTATTTAAAAAGAATTAATTTTAAGCAAGAAAAAATTTTTAAATAATAGTTAAAACTTCAATCAGAAAGATGAATTTCTAACTAAAATAATGAAATTTCAACTAAAATGATAAATCTACCAATAAAAAAATTGAATTATCATTTAAAAATTTGTTTTGAAATTAATTTTTAAACTATTAGTTATACTTTGCAGCAAGTGAGACGAATTTTAAACAAATTTTCAAAAATATGTCTAAGGTAATATTTCAAAATTCAACTTAAATTTAAATTTAAATTTTCAGTTAAAAAATTCATTTTTAGCAAATAAAAAAATTATAATATAATAGGTCAAAATCCAAACGCAGAGATGAATTTTTAACTCAAATGATGAATCTTCAAATGAAACAAATTTAATTTTTATTTTTTAAAATTTGATTTTCATTTTAAAAATTTAATTTTCATTTAAAACATTAATTTTTAAGCAAGAAGTTATACTTGGCAGCAATACAGATGGATGATTGACAAATCAATTTTAAACTGGAATAGTTAAATTTTCAGTTAAGAAAAATTAATCTTGAAAAAAAAATTCATCAAAAAAGTTCATATTTCAGCTAAAGAAGGAAATTCTTAATTAAAATTATCAATTTTTAACAAGGGATTTAAATCAAATAGTTGCATTTTTAACCAAATAAAGGAATTTCAAACCACGAAAATTAGTTTGCTATCGAAAAATACGAATTTTCAATTTAATAAAGACCAAATTTCAACAACAAAAGTTAAACTTTCAACCAAAGAGTTAAATTTTTAACTAAAATGATGAATCGTTAATTGGAAAGCATAAATTTTCAGTTAAAAAATTAATTTCGATTTTTTTGCCATAAAAGACGAATTTTTAATTGGAAAATACCAATTTTTAACAATATAGTTAATTTTCAACCTAACAGTTGCATTTTCACCAAAACAAAAAAGTTACAAACCGAGAAGATTAATTCACTGTCAAAAAATACTAATTTTTAATTAGAATAGACCAATTTTCAACAACAAAAATTAAATTTGTTACCAAAGAATATAATTTTTAACTTAAATAAAGAATATTTTAATGTAATCAATTTAATGGATTTTTTTGTTTAACATGGAAATTAAAATTTTTAGTCGAAAAGTTAATTTTCAATACAAAAAAGCATTTTAAAGGCAATATTTTACATTTTTACCAGAGAGGTAAATTTGAAGTTATAATTAGACATATTTACTAAAAAAATAAATAGTAAAAAACTATTTTAACCAAATAGTTGAACTTTTAATCAAAAAAATATGAATTTTTAACATAAAAGTTAATTTTTATTCAAAAAGTTGCATTTTTATCAAAAAAAGATTAATTTTCAATTAAAAAAGACCAATGTTCAACAAAATAGTTGAATTTTCAAGCAAAGAGATTATTTTTTAATAAAATTATAAATCTGCAACCAAAAAATAAAATTTTAACAATAGCTTTTAAACTAATAATTGAATTATTAACATACACCGATGAATTTTAAACAAATAAATATAGTAGTAAATATTTCAACCGAAAGTGATTTCAATTTGAAGACAGTTGAACTAATTCAAGAATGGGAATTGAAAAAAAGTTGTATCACAAACCAAACGAGATTCATTTTTAACCAAACAGTTATATTTATTTTTAAAAATATGAAATTTTTAATGAACCAGATAAATCTTTAAAGCGAAAATTTTATTTTTAAACAGCAGCTAAATAGTTTAATTATTAACCAACTTTTGCAAGATATTTTTCAAAATCCCTGACATTTTTCTGACTTCCTCTAACCAATAAAATTCCCTGGTTTTTTTTCTTGGTTTCAAGGTTTTTCCTGACTTACAGTCACCATGTAATACCTTTAAAAAACAAAGAGGACTTAAATTTACCGCCCTGGGGGGCGAGGCTGGCTAATCAGAGGAATTCTTTAACCAAAGAGGTCAATCAGAAAGAAGGTCAAGTTGGACACCAAGAGCGGGAGATTTGAAAATGCATAATCGAGCGATTGATAATGATTGACCCAAAACTATAAATCCAGGGAAGGACAATGCTGCAAATATTGATTATCAATATTTTTATTTGCATTCAATCATCTTATTAATTTAATTAACCTAACTTTGGAGAGTAAGCATCAAAGCGATCGTAATTTATTAACGGAAAGTATTATAATAATTTTCAATTAAATAAAGTGCACCCTCAAAAGAAGAATTCACCCGAAGCTTTTCTTGCCACCAAATAGCATAATGCGGCAAAAAATTGGTATTCGCTGGAACTGGTTTTTCTGCTTTCTGAAGTCTTTTTTGTAGCCTAAGCATTTATGGGGCAAAGTATCAATTTAGCTATACGTGTACCACCTAAGTCGAAAGAATAAGCCTCTGTGCTATTGTCGTGCGCAAGTAGTTCAAAACCAGGTTGCAGGTGGTAAAGCAATCGATACAGCGACTACATTTCGCGCATGTTGTAGCACATCGGCGTACCTATCTAGTACTTTCCCTTTTCTGGATATAACGGATTCACTTAGCGGACTGGTAAAAACTAACTCACACAGACAAATACTAGGAAATTGTCATCGTCTTGAATTTCCACGAAAACGATTTTCCAAATTGAGCCCGTACAATGGATCGTCAACTCAGATAACAAAATTCCGTGAAGATAAGTTCATGCCGAGAATGGGAAGGGCAAATTGGAAAGGGAGGAAAACGAATTTAAAAAAAATTGACTCAATTATCCAAGCGGCGTTAAAGTTAAGGGCGCCGCCGAAATTCGAGCCGCTCGAAGGTGGCGCGAAGATCTTTGGTGGCGTTCCGAATTTTCCTACCGGACCAATTTCTTTCTATGGAAATAGAAATTTAAGAACCAACTCTAAATCAAAATTACGGAATCAATCATTTTGTTTAGTTTTGGCTGAAATTAATTTTCGCTGCTTTTGTATTGTTCGATATTATTATCGGTGGTAGGAATCAGTGAATTCGGTAAGGTCGCGATGTTATTATTCTGCTTATATTATGCATCGAGTCTGTCGATTGTAGGTTCACACACCGCTTTAAAAAGGATGGGCCACTAACCCAGATTAAAGAAGGTCATCTCTCCCCATTCGAGCCGTACAGCCTGCCCTCTTTTACAACATTCAACTTGACTCGCGCCGCAAATGCGGATTTCTTATTCTCTATAGATATAATGCCTGCCTACTGCTATAAACTTTCTTTGAGAAACTTTGCTTCTGGGTTGTTTATTTTGTATGCCTCTGATAGCTTACATGTCCAGGAAACACTTTGAAGTTTTGAATTTTCTATATTGTGCATCTTACAATTTAGAATGTACACTTTACAATTTACAAATTTCAATGTACAATTTACAACGTACACTTCACAATGTAAATATTGAAATGTACAAATGAAAATTTGCAATTCACGATTTACAATTTACAGTCTAGAATTTAAAATTTACAGTGTAGAATTTACAATGCACAATTTACAATTTACACTTCAAAATGTACAGTATACATTGTAAAATCAACAACGTAGATTTACGTAAAATTGTCAATGTAAAATTTATAATTTAATGAAAAAAAGCAATGTACCATGTACGATTTCTTTTTTACAATTTGTGATAGATAATTTGAAACTCACAATTTACAATTTACAAAACACAATTTGCAATTTAGAGTATATGATATACAATGTACAATATAAAATGTAAAATTTACAACGTTTAATATAATATTTACAATCTGGAATCTAAAATTTAAAAATTACAACGTAAACCAGTTATAATTTACAATGGAAAATTTACTGACAGAATTTACAGATTTTTTGCACATACTATATTCCTCCGTATAAAAAAATTTTTGAATGAAAATTCAACCATTTTTTCGGGTTGCAAATTCATATTTTTCGAAGTAAAATTGTTTTTCCTTTTCGAAAATTTAACAATATGGTAGAAAATTACACTATTTGTTTCATAGTTGTAGTACTTTGTTAAAAATTAATTTTTTTAGTAGAAGATTTATTATTTTAGTTGAAAATAAATTTCTTTGGTTGATAATTTACCTGTTTTCTTAAAAATTTGTTTTTCTTTTCTGATGAAATATTCAACTAATCTATTTTTTGTTAAAAATGTATCTTTTTTAGTTGAAAATACCTTGAAAAATTCAAATATTTAGATGAAAATTCATATATTTTGTTAAAAAATCATCTTTTTTGGTAGAAACTAAATCCTTTTCGTTAAAAACTATCTTTTTGGTGAAAAATTAATTTCTTTGTTTGAACCTTAGTTTTTTAATTTAAATTTTTTACTGAAAATTTAACTACTCCATTTTTTGCTAAAATGGATCATTTAAAAATAAATTTAATATTTCTTGATTAAAAAAAAAATCTAATAAAAATTAAACCTGTTTCGGTTGAAAATGAACTTTTTGGTTGAAAAGTCACATTTTAAGTTTGAAAAGTCCACTATTTCGTAGAAAATTCGTTTTTATTAGCTTAAGAATTTAACTAAAATTGTATGTTTAAAAATTACAATATTTATCATCAGGGAGAAAGGGGGTGTAAAATTTAATTTTTTTAACTGAAGATTAATCAATTTAGTTAAACATTCATTTCTTTGGTAAAAAATATCATTTTTATACTCAAAATTTAATTATTACACTATTCGTTAAA
The DNA here is from genome assembly GCF_010883055.1 of Belonocnema kinseyi. Taxonomy (NCBI): domain Eukaryota; kingdom Metazoa; phylum Arthropoda; class Insecta; order Hymenoptera; family Cynipidae; genus Belonocnema; species Belonocnema kinseyi. The sequence continues at coordinate 19,426,961 of NC_046657.1, read as the reverse complement.
TATTGATCTCTTTCACTGAAAAATGTATGAGTTTCGTTAAATATTATTTTTTGTTGTTAGATCTAAAAATAACGTGATTCATACTTTATTATTTTTTGTGGTTAAAATTAATTTTCTATACAGAGAATTTTACTTTTTGGTGAAATATTCAACGACTGGGTCAAATATTTATCTTTTTACTTGAAAAATAACCTTTTTATTGAAAATTCATATTTTTGGGTTTAAAATTTAAATTTTATGTGTAAAACTCGTCCTCATGGCTTTAAAATTCAACAATTTCAACAATTTAGTAGAAAAATCATTTATTTTTATTGAAAATAATTTTTTTCTAAATGAAAATTAATTGTCCTGGCTAAAAATTTAACTTTTGCTTGAAAATTAAATTAGTTCTGAAAAAATTCAACTGCTTCGTAGAAGGTTTATCTTTTTGGCTTAAAAATTGAATATTTTGGATGATATCTTATTCCTTATTATCTAAAAATCTTTCGTGGTTAAAAATTCATCTGCTTTGTTAAAAATTCGTCTTTTTAAATTCAATTTTTCATTGAAAATTCATCTTTTAAGTTGCAAATACAACTCTTTGATTGAAAATTGAACTGTTTTAATGAAATTTTTTTTTTATTATTCATTAATTTTCTTAAATGAAAATTTTACAATTTTGTTCAATTTTCAACGACTTTGTTGAACATTTATCTGTTTGCTTGAAAATTGGACCAAAAATATTGGGTTGAAAATTTAAGTGTTTTATAGAAAATTCGTCTTCGTGGTTTAATAATTCAACAATTAAATAGAAAGTTAATCTATTTAGTAGCAAATTTAACTTTTTAATATAATAATCGTTTCTTTTTATTGAAAACTATTTTTTTTAATGAAAATCAATCTTTTTGTCTAAAAATTAAACTTTTTAATCGAAAATTTAATTATTCCTTTAAAAATTCAACTGCTTTGAAGAACTTGGCCTTTTTGGCTTGAAAATTTTTTGCTTCAGTGTTTAAAAAATCTTTTGTATTTTTGGCTTGACAATTTTTTGCTTCAGTGTTTAAAAAATCTTTTGTAATTCAAAATTCAATCCACGTCGTATAAATATGATCTTTCTTCGTTAAAAAATGCAACTTTTGGTTGAAATTTCTACTACTAAATTGCAATTTGAACTAATTTGGTCATTCATAAGAAACAATAATGATCAAATTCACGAAAAAATATGATCAGAAAAAATTACGTAGGATGGGGATGGAGGTAAAAATTTATGGACTCTAATGAAGGGGGGGGGGGGTACGTGGTTAAAAACTTCCGAAGAAACTACGTAATTTTTGTAATTCCACCGAGAAAAAATGTTTGTTTTTTACGAATGAAACATTTTTCATACTGTAAGAAATAAAAAAATCGGACCATACCGTTTATCTCAAGTGGGTGGAACTGGAAAGCAAATTTCGCACTACAATGTAAAAGAGCACTTGAAGAGTTTTAGAAGGAGCCTTTGACTCTAGGTTTGAAGGTAATTCTGTGCGGGAAAACAATTCCTCTCGGTATTCGTTAAATGCTTTTCTTCAGGCAGTGGAGTGGTTGACAATGCGTCAGCCTTGAATTCCGCCTGAATGAGACTATCGACACGACCGGGACCGGAGGGCTATTATTCTGAATTCAGGAGTGCGGAGGGCTGACGCGACACAGCATGTATCCACTCGCGTCTGGACGAAACAGGTTTTCACTACTGACAGCCTATCGCGACCAGAAAATTCACATCAGAAAGAATCGCTCGAATTTTATTCTGACATTAATTTTACCATCTGAAATCTACAATCCACAATATAAAATCAACAATCCATAATCTAGAATCTACAATCTACAAAGTACAATCTAATATCTGCAAGCTTGAATGTAGAATCTACAATGGTCAATCTAAAATGTACAATCTAAAATTTTCAATGTGCAAGTACAATGTACAATATACAATTTACAATGTACGATCTACAATGTACAATCTACAATGTACAAATACCAATATTAGGTCCACAATGCACAATTAACAATGTAAAATCTACAATCTATAAAATACAATGTAAAATAGAATATCTACAAACTACAATTTACAATCGATAATTGATAATGTACAATTCACAATCTATAATCTACAATGTACAACCTAAAATGTATAATCTACAATGTACAATCTATAATGTACAATTTACAATCTATAAACTACAATGTACAACCTAAAATGTACAATCTACAATATACAATCTATAATGTACAAATCCCATTATTATATAACCTGCAATGTACAATTGACTATCTATAACCTACAATTTACAATTTAAAATTGATAATGTGCAATCTACCATGTATAATGTACAAACCCCAATATTAGATCCGCAATACACAATATACAATGTAAATTTTACAATATATAACCTTCAATGTAAAATTGACTGTCTACAATCTACAATTTACAATTTATAATTGATAATTTATAATGTACAATCAACATCTGCAATGTACAATCTACAATGTACAATCTACAAATCCTAATATTAGATACATGATGCACATTCTACAACCTACAATCTAGAATCAACTTTCTACAACCTGCAATTTATAGTTTACAATTCGCAATTTACAATTGGTAATGTAAAATATACAATTTACAATCCACAATTTACAAATCACAATATTAGATCCACAATGCACAATATACAATGTAAATTCTACAATGTACAAATCCAAATATTAGATACAAAATGCACAATCTACAACCCACAATGTACAATTGACTATCTACAACCTAAATTTACAATTTACAATTTATGATTGGTAATCTACAATATACAATCTACAATCTACAATACGGTGGTGCTTATTTTTCGATTCTGCATTTTTCTTGATCTCACCCCTCTGTTTTGTTTTGACAACCAAAAAAAATTATCTCCATCAAATTTGAGCAAAATCGGTTAATATTAACATGTGACTCAAAGCACTCGAAGTTTTTCATGCAATTAACATGCAGTTAATATTTTATATTTTATCGGAATCTTTTGCTCTGTAAAATTATCTTTAGACAAAGTTAAAAAAATGTATCTGAACGAAAAAAATTTGTTTTCGACATTTACAAGATGGCGGATCCCTAAATTTGAACCAGATTTACAATTTCTACAATTAATCACAAAATCTTGTAAAATTCTTACGAAGGGAAGATTTATTTATAAGAAAGCACGTGATGACAATTAAAATTTTAAATTTTGAAAAAATTAAATATGGCCGCCCAAATTTTGTTTTTCACACATTATTTCTTTGTTTCTCGGTGACGACTTTTCAAGTGTTATTAAACGGCTACATTATTCTAAAAAAAATATTTCGTGATGAATGAAAGTCAACATTTTGAAAAATTCAAAATGGCGCCTTATAAAATAATCAAAAACTCGTCTTTTCTTTGCTTTTCGTCCGAAGATCTCCAAATTTTGAAGAAAAATCAATTGCATTGCTACAGAATATATTCTTTAAACTAGATCTCGAAATTTTCATTAAATTAAAACAAATTTAATCAAAATATGAAATACATTTTCGATAAGGATTTAGTGAGTATCCTTAAAACAATCTTTAAATTTTGAAAGGTTGTCTAATAAAATAACAAGAAAATTAAATTTCTGACTTTTTGGTGAAAAGTTTTTAAACATCAAAAAAAAAAATTCCCCGTATTGTTGAAAATTCGTCGTTTTTATTTCAATTCAACTGTTTTTTAATTAAAATGAAAATCTCTCTTTATTTCAAATAAGTAAGATAGGTCGGGAGGGGGAGAGGGTTCTTAAATACTCGTTTTTTTGGTTAAGTCCAACCGTTTTCTTCTTTAATTAGAATCTAGTTATTATAATATATATATTTTTTTTCAACATAGTCTGAAGATCATAATTTTACAGTTTACAATCTACAATGTGCCTTCTATAATGTCCAATTTAGAATGTTCAACCTAAAATATAGAATCTACAACCTTCAGTGGTCAATATACAATTTACAATCGATCATGTACAATAAACCGTCTACTATCTACAACATACAATGTACAATGTGCATTCTACAATGTAAAATATACAATGTACAATCTACCATGTATAATCTGCAACATGCAATATACGATTTATAATCTACAACCTACAATGTACAATTTACCATTGATAAAGTACAGTATACAATTTACAAAGTGTAATCTACAATATAAGATAAACATTATACAATATACAATCTACGGTGTGTAATCTACAATCTACAATATACAATGTTCAATATACAACCTACAAAGTACAATTTACAATCTACACTTTATGATCGATAATTTATAGTATACTGCGTACAATATAAAATATACAATATACAATGTACAAAATACAATTTACGACCAACAATCCACAACCTTAAATGCAGAATGTACAATTAAAAGCTTACAATGTACAGTATATAAAGTACATTATATGTAGTATACAATGTACAACATGCAAGATACAATGTAAAATATGCATTCTATAATGTACAATATACAATGTACAATCTACAATATGCAATCTACAGTAGGGTTGCCCAAAAATAATTTGTAACATTTTTGTTTTGAATTTTCTTGCATATAGCCCAGAAATTTTTTCAAATGCACCAGGAAATAAATGTATTTTTGTGTTTCAACAAAAATTATGTTGAGAGGTTCTGCAAGCCCCATTAAGTTTAAAACGTATTACCCATAAGAAAAAAGACGTTTTTGTCCATTTTTTCAGAATCCTCAATATAGGGTGAAGTGATTTAAAACCCAACATTTCTCTTCGCGAGGAGCCATAGAATACAAATCACAACTTATTTTTTTAATGTCGCCCCATAAGTCTTTTTTATAGGGTCCCAAACAACCCCCATAAAGGAAAAAATTTCATTTTGCGAGTTTTTGGTACTAATGTTTATAATACTTACAATACTAAATTCTACTGATAATTTAATATTTAGGTCAATTGTTTAAATAATTTTTCATTGTTTATAGCAATTTTCTCTTTGAATAATGTTAGAAAGTTACGGTTTTTTCTGAAATATTTAACTCTTGGCTCACTTTTAACTTTTTACTTTCATAATTAAGAAAAGGCAACAAAAAGAGGTTTTCTTTGACTTTTTGGTTAGAGAGAAATAATACATATTAATATCAATTTCAATAAAAAGGCTATCATTTACTACTTCAAGCAAAATTTACATTTAAAATGATAAATACTAAAAATTTCAAAAAGATTTCAAATGTCTGTTTTATTTCAGAAAAATATATTGACAAAAAAACAGATTGTTCAAAAAATCATTCCCTGTAATGCTTATTTATTATTTGATTTTAATGAAAAAACTAAAGCAATGATAAAATTCTAGAAAAATCTGCAACTTTGTAGCAATTACCTAAGAGAAGATATATAATAAAAATAATAAATTGTTTAAACAATTATTTTTATTAATTTGCATTAATTATTACCTCAATAAGCAAAAAGTGTACAAAATGTTAAAAATTTTGGAGAAAAATAATAGTAAATTTTTTAAACTATTATGTAATTATTCAATTCTAGAACTAAAAAAATGCTTAAATTCAAACATTAAAAATATCAGGATAATTTCACTATTAAATCTTTTAAACTTTTATGTTATAAAGTCATTTTTAATTTAATAATTGAATATTTCAATATTCTAAGTTGCATAGTTTTAATTTTAGTCAGTTTTCAATTTAATAATTATTGATCTAATTTTAGTTCACATGGTTTTGGATTAGACAATTTTAAATTAAATGCTTCAGAACAAATTTAGAGCAATGATAAATTAAGGAACTAATTTCTATCTTGTTTTGTGTAATTTTTGGTTTAGTTTAAGTTTTTAACGGACTATATTGAAATTATCCGTTTTTTAGTTGCAGGTTTTCAAAAAAGCAATCAAAATTGAAAAATGTTGTATTGAAAAATTTCAAGTTAAAAACTAATTAAACGATTTTTTTGAATTTAAAATAGTATAATTACAATTGAAATTATTCATTTTTGAACGAGTTTAATTTATTTAAAATAATTAAAATTTTTAAGAGTATGAGTAAAAGAAAGTCTTAATATTACAATTTTTGGCTATTTACCGTTTTTTCAGTTTTAAATTAATGTTCCCGAGTATCAATGTTTTATTTTACTCACTTAAAATTACTATTTCTTTTGAACACTTTTTTTAGAATTATTAAATTAATTTTATTATTTTAAAAAAATTTTTCTGAAATTCCAAAATGTTTAAAAATTTGACTTTAAAAGATTGAATTTAGTTATAAATGTCAAATTGTCAAATTTTAACGCTTCGAATTTGTAGTTATATAAATTAAAAGTATTGAAATTTGAATTATTAAATTTGGAATGATTTTAATTTGAAATAATACAAGCCGAATTCCTATTTATTACATTCGAAGTATTGTCCTTTTTTCAAAATTTTACATAATCTAAAATATTTTGAAGTTTTTTTTCTTGATATGTCGGTTTTTCTACGGAATTATAATCACTTTATACTCACTTTTATAAAATAACAAAATCGATAACTTACAAGAAAATGATCAAAACATTTTTTTTTATTAAAAATTTGTTTCGTTAAAAATTAGATATTAGAACAAAACAATGAAAGAAGAAATGTATTCTATTGAAAGAAATATGAATCGATCAAAGATTTCATTTTTTCTAAATATTATTAAATTTTAATTATCATGATTAATTCCACTAATTCTTGATGAATTTTTATATTTAACAGTTGACTAATCTGAAACTTAAGAATAGTAAAAAATTGAAAAATTCCATTATTAACATTAAAATTATAATTTCTTAAAGAAGTTTTGTTTCGTTAATGAATTATAAATGTTCACAATTTGTATGTTATTAAAAATGGTAATGTTTTGAGCTAGGAAGAGTAAAGGGAAATTTCTGTCACAGCCTAAACCTCTTCCAGCTGGGAAAATTACCAATCTCCCGAATTATATTTTACTTTTGAACTGAAAAAAAAATTTCAAAGTAAACAATTAGAAAATTTTATAAACAAAAATTATTTTAAAATTGTTTTATACATATTGTACTCATTATTTATATTACTCATCCTATAAACATTGTAAATTGAACAATCTATATTGTATATAACTAAGTAAAATAAGTGTAAATTGATTAAACTTTTTTTGAAGTAAATAAAAAAAATAGTACAATAAAATTTTTTTTAAAATTAAAACAAAATTTAATTAATTTAGTTGTTTTTTTACAAATTAAAACATAACTCCACTTTCATTAGATAGAAAAATCTATACAATCAATAAAAAAATTGTAGGACGGATGGCTGCCACGACATGACATATATTCAGTAATGTCTGACTGGGAAGGTTCATACTACTGTCAGACACTCGATACCACCAACTTTACATAAATAATGTTGGTGCAGGCTTTTCCTGGAAAAACTATAGTTCACTAACTCAAGAAAATTGTTCCAAATGTAGAAAATCAGTTCAATGATTAAAATCTACTAAAATTACTAACAATAACATAAAAAGGAGAAAAATTCCCCACTGACTGTGTTCCAAAATGATTTTTTTCGATTTTGTATGCATATCGCCCGAAAACTTGTGCGGGTGCACACAACAAATAAATCCCAATTTCTTTAATTTAGAAAAAAAATATATTTCTTTTAGAGGTATATTTTATATCTATTTCATAGAACCTCAAAAGCAACCCCAGAAGTGCGAAAATGGATTTTGCGTGTTTTTAGATCTAATTTTGATTTTTTGCAGTTTTTTTTAATGCAAACTGTTTCTAATACATGAAATACTACTTTATACTGATAAAGATATGTTTAAATAAATTGTTTAAACAATTTATTATTATTTTTAGCCATTTTCTCTCAGAATAGAGTGAGAAAGTTTCGTTTTTTCCAAAATTTTCCACTTTTTATCTAATTCTCAATTAAAATAAGGTGATACTTAATTATTGTTAAAAAATGTGATTGTTGAAACAATTTATTATTATTATTTTCAATAATATTATCTTTGAATAAAGTTAGAAAGTTGCGGTTTTGTCTGAAATATTCAACTTTTTGTCCACTTCACTTATATTTTCACTGATTGTCAACTTTTTACTTGCCGAGTAAATAATTAAAGCAAGTTAGGAACAAAGAATAAATATTAATTTTAATTTAAAAAAGTAGGCTCTTAGTAGCTACTACGAGGAGAATATACATTTAATATGATCCATATAGAAAATTTCAAAAATATTTCAGAAAAATATATTCACCAAAAAAAAAGGATTGTTTAAAATAACAAGCTTCTCTTTTATGTTTATTTGTTATTTTCTCATAATTAAAAGGGCAAATGAAAGTTAAACATTTCAGAAAAAATGCAGCCTTCTACCACTTATCTAAGAAAAGAACGTTATAAATAATAACAAATTGTTTAAACAATTATTTTTGGTACTTGTCAAGCTCACTAAGTGAAAAGTGAAAAAAGTGAAAAATTTCAGAGAAAACGCAACTATCTCGTATTAATATAGAAGACAGTTATAAACAATAATAATTTATTTAAACTTTTTTTTTGCTAGATTAAAATAATTATTGAGTCACTTCACGTCGAAAATAGACGAAAAATAAAAAATTCAGAAAAAACCGCCATTTCTAGCACTATTCACAGAGAATATTATTAACGATAATCATTAGTTTAAACAATTACATTTGTTAACATTTATTAAGTATTACCTCACTCTAGTTGAAAATTGAGCAAAAAGTAGAGCATTTTTTAAAAACTCTGTAAAACCGTGTCATGGGCGTTATATTTAAAAAGTAATATTTTATTCGTATTCTACGGATAATTTTAAACATAAAAGTTGAGTTTTAAATCGATTTACCTGATATTTACGATTCTGCATAAACTTGACAAAAATGTATTTTTTCTTTTATGAAATACGTGTTAAACTAAGGGGCATGCGAGACCTTTAAATATAATATTTTTTCAAAAAAAGAACTTTATTTATTTTTTTGCGGATTCAAAGAAATTTCCGGGCGATATTACTAAAAAAATGCAAAAAAACAAGATGTCCAATTAATTAGAGGACCGCACTCTTGTATTACAATTAAGCAATTAAAAAAATGTACTGAAATTTTTAATTATAAATTGTAAATTTTTAACAAACAAAAAAAAAGAATTTTATCCAAGAAGTTCAATTTTTTACCAAAAAAAGATTTGAACCAAAATTAGAATTGTTAAATTTTCAGATAAAAAATAATTTTTAAAGAAAGAAAAATGGATCCGTGACAAAAAGCCCAAACGACAAAGCGCCCTCCCAAATTCGCCAATAGTTTAATCCTCAACTAAATAAATCAATCTTCAACGAACAAGACTAATTTTCTACAAAAATTAATCAATTTCAACAAAATAGTTCAGTTTTCAACTTTAAAAGTCGAATATTAAAAAACAATTCCGCTTTTAAACCACAGAAGATGATTTTTCAAGAAGAACGTTGATTTTCGATTAAGAAAGATGAAATTTCAACTTGATAGTTACTTTTTTAACTAAAAAAGAGAACATTTCAACCAATAAATGGAATCATCAATTTTTTGGCGAAACAACTAATTTTAGAAAAAAACTAATTTTCTACGAGTTTAATTTATCTAGAAAAGTATGAATTTTTAACATAATACTTTACGTTTCAACTGAAGGAATGAACCTGCAACCAAAAAATTTAATTTTTAATAAAGTAGTTCAACGTTTAGCCAAGTAATTGAATTTTTAATTATCGAAGATAAATTTTCCACAAAAACGTTAGACTTTTAAAAAGCAGATAAATTCTTGACTGAAATGATAAATTTTTAACAGGAATAGTTAGGCTTTTAACTAAAGACATTAATTTTCCACAAAACAAAAAATAATATTTTTTAGCCACAGAGATGAATTTTCAATTAAAATTATGAATCTTTAGCAACAAAAAATATTTTTTAACAAAGTAGTTTGAGCTACAAAGATAAATTTTCAACCCAATAGCCGAATTTTTAATAAAAAAAGATGACATATTAACCAAAAACAGTTTTAAAAGATAATTAAATTTTCAACCAAAAGAGGAATTCTTGATAAAAATATGAATTTTGAACAACAAATTTTATGGTTGATATTTCAACGGAAAAAACGTTAAACAATATAGTTTATTTTTTAACCAAATATTTAAACTTTCAACATAGAAAGATGACTTCTCAAAAAAAATTGAGAGATGCATTTGAAAAACAAAAAGATAAATTTTTAACCATTAAAAATAATTTTTTATCAAAAGACAAGACTTTTCAACTAAATATATTAATTTAAAAAAAAGAGTTTAATTTTTGAATACAATGGATAATTCTTCAAGCAAAAATAGAAAAGTTATATTTGTTGTATGAAAAAATTATTTAAAAAAAGAATTGTGAAACCAAATAGTCCAATTTTCAACCAATAACAAATATTTTCAACAAAAAATTATTTTTAGACAAGAAAGAAAGAAAGTTTATCTAAATTATTGAATTTTTAAGTGAACAGCCGACACTTCCGTGAAACATTAAAATTTTCAACGCAAAAATATGAATTTGTTATAAAAAAGTTCATTTTTTCTAAATGGATTACTTTTTTTTACAAAATTGTTAAATTTGTAACCAAGTAATTATCTTTTCACTCAAATAATAAAATCTTTAAACATAAAAGATGAATTTTTAACGAAAAAGGTAATAGCTGTTATTTCAAACAAACAATACTTTTATTTTAAATAATAAAAATTTGAATTCAACGAAAATCAAATTTCAAACAAAAATGGAAAACCTACATTGTTAACCAAAATGTATACAACAGAGAAGAAATTGAATAGTTAAATTTTCAGGTAGAAAGTCAAATTTGGATAAAGGGAAAAAAATTTTATCAGAGCTAATGAATTTCCAACAAAAAGAAATTTGTTAACGAAGTACGTCAACATTTTTCCCAAGTTGTCGAATTTTCAATTTAAAAAATAATAATTGTCCACAATAAAATTAAATTTTTTACCAAAGATCAATTATCAAATAAAATGATAAATGTTCAATTGAAATAGTTCAATTTTTGGTTAAAAAAATTAATTTTAACAAAGGAAAAAAGAATTCTCAATAAAAGATATGAATTTTGAAGTAAAATGATGAATCTTGAAAAAAGTGATTTTTTTAACTAAGTGGTCTAACCTTCAAGTTGAATTTTTAACCAAAAATAAGAATAATTTTCAATAAATAATGCAAAAGTAAATATTCTAGCCAAAGGAGATTTTAATTCCAAAAAAAGCCCCTTTAATATAAACAACATTAATTTTCTACCCAGCTGGATGAATTTTTAAGAAAATAGATGAATTTTCTACAAAATAGTTGAATTTTTAAGCCGAAAGACAAATTATTGAAATTCAATTGTATTTTAAACCCATAAAGTTGAATTTTCGACAAAAAATGTTCATTTTCAGCCAAGAGAGATGAATTTTCTACCAAAAAGAAAATTTTCCTAATAAAGATAGAATCATTAAATTGCTAGTTCAAAAAACGAATTGACATCCAGAATTTGACTATTCAATTTTTAGTTGCAAAATTATTTTTAGTTGAAAGTTTATGTTTTTTGTCTAAAATTAAATCATTCCTATTAAAGATTTATCACATTAGTTGAAAATTCATTACTTCGGTTGAAAATTTAACTATTTTGTTGAAAATTCTTTTTTGGTTGTTGTTGATAATTAATTTTTTAAACTGAAAATTGAACTATTCCATTTTTAGGTAAAAGATGACCTTCTTCATTTTAAAATTCAACTACTTGGTTGAAAATGTATTTAATTTGTTTTAAAATAGCATTTCTGGTAGAAAATTCTTCTTTTGAGTTAAGAATTCATCTTTTTGATTAAAAATGCAACTATTCGATTTAAAGATTCTTCATTTTAATTGGAAATTCATATTTTAGTTCAAAATAAATCGTTCGGTTTAAAATTAATCTATTCAAGTTGAAGATTTATAGTTTCAGTTCAAAAATCGTCATTTTTATTAAGAATTTTACGGCTTTGTTACAAAATTCTTTCTTTTTGAAAATTTATTTTTTAACTGATAATTGAACTATTCTATTTTTGAATCAAAATCGATCTTTTTTTAGTTCAAAATTCAGATTTTTGTTTAAAAATTCGTCTTTTTTAGTTTGGCATAAAAATATTTCGTTAAAAAATCGTTTTTTTCTTGTAGGGGAAAAAAAATCTTGTTTGAAAGTTCAACGTTTTGGTTGGAATGCCAACTATTTCAATTAAATATTAATTTCACTGTTGCATTCATCACTTTGATTGAAAATTTATAGTTTTACTTAAAAATTGATGTATTTTGTTGAAAAATTGTTCTATTTCGATAAATAAATTAATGTCCTTATTCTAAGATGCATCTTCTTAGTTATATTTGTTTAAAAATCCACATATTTTGTTTAAAAACGATTTGTTCGTAGAAAATTAACTTTTTCTTTGCAAGTTAATCATCTTATTTAAAAATTCTTATTTTCGGTTAAAAATTTAAGTATTAAAAATTTAAATTTTTCATTCAGAAATAAACTAATTTAAACATTTATGCAGTTTGTGGTCGAACCGTTTGCCAATATAATAATTTAAGAAATGCATGTTTTATAATTCAGTATTTTCATAAGACCCTAATGCCAATGAAAAATTTCTTCAAACAAATTCAGTTGAAAATTCATCAGTTTGTTTAAAAATTAATTTCTTCAAGTGAAAATTTGAATGTCCATTTTTGTTTAAAAATTGATATCTTCTTGTTCAAAATTTAACCATTTAGATCATAATTTGTCTTTCTAGTTAAAAATTCAACTATTTCATTAAAAAATCTACATATTTGGTTAAATATATATTTATGATGTTGTAGAAAATTATTTTTTTCTTTGCAAGTTAATCTTATGGATTAAAATTTTTTATTCTCGGTTAAAAATGCAAGTATTCCAGTAAAATGTTTGTCATTTTAGTTTCGAATTCACCTTTTAGGTTGAAAATAAAATAAAACTCTTTTTTTTAAATTATTTTTCTTTTCGTTAATGATTCAACATTTTCAATAACAATTTATTTCTTTGGTTGAAATGGGTACTATTTTATTGAAAAAAAAATGTTTGTGCTGAAAATTGAACAATATTGTTTAAAATTTGTTTATTTTTTCTTTGAAAATGATTATTTATTCGAACTGAAAATGTGACTATTATTTAGATTGAATATTCCATAATTTTTGTTAAAAATTGTTTGAACATTCAATTTTTGACTAAGAATGTAATTATTCAATTCTTGGTTGAAAAACGATCTTTCTTATTGAAAAATCTTTTTTTTTTTTTGTAAAAATTAATTTTCTTGGATGAAAATTCATCACTTTGTAAACGTATCCATTTTTTAAAAGTTAGTTTCTTTTTTGTTGAAAATTAGTTTTTTTAACTTATTCAAATTTTTTGTTAAAAATCCAGCTAATCCGTTAAAAAGTCTTATTTTTTTGGTAAAAGAATATTCTTGTTTGAAAGTTCACCTTTTTGGTGAACTCATCGCTTAGATTAAAAATACATAACGTTAGTTTGAAATTCATGAGTTTACTTAAAAATTAAACTACTTTTTTGAAAAATTGTGCTTTTTAGTTGAAAATTCATGTATTTGTTGAAAAATCGTTTTATTTCGGTGAATAAATTAATCTTCTTCTTCTAAAATTCACGCCTCTTTTTTCTGTGTAATTGTGTACTCGTAGAGGAAAGTAGCCCTTGAAAAAAAAAAAATGCTTTAAATGTCAAGGATTTTTGTAAACTAAATATAGCATTACGAGCCGAAGATAATTTCTCATCGACCAGGTTAGAGTCAACATGTCGATATTTTTAGGAGAGAGGCACATGTCTGTTTAGAAAGAATCGATAAAATCGGCATCGGGAGTCCGCAAATACACCATTTCTAATTGGATAAAACGGAAATGAAAAGGAAACGCAGTCTCACCAACACCCGATTGGGACATTTAACGTCGAAAGCCGCCCGCGCGTTTCAATTTTATCGATATGTTGAATCAAGACGCGTTCCAAATTCAGGTGTAATTGTCATTTCGTGGAGGGAAATACCATACATAATACATCCTCTCCAGCCATGAATATTGACGGCATCAATCAAGGAAGTGCTCTAGTTTCTTCTCTAATTGATTCGAGCTCGAATCCAGTTCTTTATATCCACACTTCAATTCCCCTAAAAAATAATATTCTAATATAGAATTCAAAAAGTAAAATTTTTCATCTTTTTTCTTCCTAAAAAACACACATTCTAAAATAAAAATTAACAAAGTAAAATCTTTCGCCTTTTATTTTTCTCAACAAAAAAAAACACTTATTATATTCATATATTTTATTTTCACATTTCAATTCACCTAAAACACAACCATTCTAATTTAAAATTCACAAACTCCAGTCTTTTATCTCTCTCAATAAAAAAAAAACACATTTACTATATTTATATTATAATGTTCAATAGGGTGGCTCAAAACACCCTTTTCGGGCAACGACCCCCCCCCCCATTTCATTCAAAATCCGAGAAAATAAATTTCGTAATTGTTTATTTTTTAGATTCTCGTCCTAATGAGAAGGTATTGGTTTGATGTAAAATTTCGCTTTGTCGCTTTTCATCAAATCTCCACGTTTTGAGATGCCCTAAGTCAGAAAAAAAACATTTTACGAAAGTGTCTGTGTAATGAAATATTCAATTTTTCTTTAAAACTATTTTCTGATAGATTAAGGAATTTCATTTCAATTCTTCACTAAATATTAAATGTATTTAGAGAATAATTCAGTGAAATTTTTCGATTAGCCCAAAATTCAAAACGTTGAGCTTTTTCAAAATTTATAGAAAAAAAATTTGTTCTGAATTTTCCAGCTTGTTATCAAATTTTATGATACGCGGCAAAAGGGCATGCAAATTATCCTAATTACATGTTTAATTTCGATAAAATATAAAAAAGTTATATACTTTTCAATATTTTGAAAAATTTCAAAAGAAAGCAAAAAAAAAAAGTTCAATAGGTTAAGAAATTATAATCCAAATTCCTACTAGATATAAAAAAATATATATTTCGAAGCTGTACTCATAAAATTTTTTAATAAACAAAAGATTCAAAAATTTGGGTCATATTAAAAAATATGTTATTTTTTCAGAGATTTTCAGTTTTAAACGTTATTTTTAATAGATTTGAATGAGATTCATAAATTATCCTAATAAAGTTTTTCAATTTCACAGAAATTATCGAGCGCGAAGCGCAAATTTTGCAATGAGAATATAATCATCAAAGCCGTATAGTTTCTTTGAGAACCTTCTTTAAAAACAAATGGATAAAATTTTAGTTCCAATTTATGGCTGTGATTCCTCAGAAATTAAAATCACATTTTTTAATTAAATTTATAATTTTTATTATTTTGGAAAAAATCTAGTTAAATTTGTTTAAACAATTATTAATCAATAAAACAATGTTGATAAATATTTCACTAAAGCAATATTAATAATAATTTAAATAAAAAAGACTTGAAAAAATAATAAAACAATTACATTTGTTTAAATAATTAAGTATAAATGAACCAGTGTTAATCAATATTCCACTAGACCAACAGTAGTAATTTTTAGGGAAAAAACGAATTTTCTAAAAAAATTATTTAAACAAATTACATTTGTTAAAAGAATTGAAAATTAATTAACCAAAATTTCTAATTATTCCAATATATGAATATAAATAATTTAAATTGAAAGAAAAAAAAGAATACCATGCTCAAATTACATGGGAAACTTCAAGTCAAAACCGGCACCTGCTAAAATAAAAAATAGAAAAAATTACGAAATTTCTTTTTTCGGATTTGGAATTAAATGTGGGGGGGGGGGGCGCGGGGTATCGCTGCCCTCTAACATGAAAAAAGAATTTTGCCATGGATTTTTCTAATTTATTTATTTTTTTTTATTTTTTTTATTTATTTATTTTTTTTCTAAATTTTAAAATTTTAAATTTCTAAATTTTTCTAATTTTTCTAATTTTAGATTCTAATATACAATTCACAAAGGAAAATCTTTAGACTGTTATTTTTCACAAACAAAAAAACAACAATAATTACATTTGTACTTTCTATTTCAACACTTCAATTCGCCTGATAACACATTCATTTTAATATGCAATTCACAAAGGCAAATCTTAAGATTTCTAAAATTATCAAAACAGAAACCTTTCGTAAAATTCCTGAGTAAATTTTTAATGACTTTATATTTTGATAAATTGATGTAAACACATAATTTAAAAAAATATCAAAACATATCAAAACATTTCTAAAAAGCTCGAAAAAAATCTGGAATATTTACAGAAATTAAAAAAAAAATTTTTAAGACATTTTAAAATTTTAGAAAGAATTTAAATCAGTTTAAGCAATATTTTGGAAATTAAGAAATTTTGAAAAAAAAACTATTTCAAAAAATGTAGAAAATATGTTCCAATTTCTCGCAAACTTCTAGAAATCCTAAATATATTTTTAAAATACTCGACTTTATCTCAAACTGGCTAAAATTTTGTTTGGTATAAAATTAAACTATTTTGTTGCAAATTCATCCTTTTGTCGAAAAATAATCTATTTTGTTGAGAATTCTACTATTTTGTGAAAAATTCTTATTTTATTAGATGAATTCAACTCTTCGTTATTTAAAATTACTATATTTTTAGAATACAATATCTACTATTATATTTTTTGCATTATTAAACACCTGGTAGAAATTTCATAGGTATTTTTTTATTTTAAAATATCTCTTTGATCTTTTTGAAATTCTATTGAAATTAATTTATCATTCTTGAAACAGTTCAAAATCTTTTTTAAAAAAACTTCATAATCTTGTTTCGAAGTCTTGTAAAATCCATAATTAATTTGAATTTGTTTAAATCTTTTTCTATCTTAAATTATTTTTAAATTATTGTAAAACACTTCTAAATATTTTTAAAATGATTCGAATTTTCCCTAAGCCTTGAAAAAATGCTGTAGACTTAAAAAAATGGTCTTAAAATCTTCCAGGTTTTTTTTACAATTTTCGAAATCTTTTGTAATACTTTATAATATTTTCAAAAATTCTCTTAA
>NC_046657.1:19398300-19409712 GCF_010883055.1 Belonocnema kinseyi | reverse complement strand
TTATTTTGGAAATGTTTTGGAATATTTAGAAATCTTTCTCAATATTCTCTTCAAGCAAATGCTAAATTTTGTAATCTTGCTGAATTCAACATTTTTTCTTTGAAATCTTCTACATTTTTCCCGGAATTTTAAGATATTATGTGAAATATTATTAAAATCTTTTTAAATAATCTCCTAAAATTATTCTTTGAACTCTAGAATCATTTGAAATATTCCCAGGAATCTCAAATAATTTTTTTTCATCTTAAAACCTTTCAAAATACTTGAGAGTTTCAACATTTTATTTCGAAAGCTTAAAAAATGTACATTTTATTGTTATTTTTTTTTATTTTTGCACAAAATTTAAAAAATCTACAAAATTAAAAAAAAATGGACGGCGAATCTTCCAAATTCTTTTTTGATATTCTCTTAAAATAAATGTTGTTAAATAAAACATCATTTACAATTTGCCGATAAATTTTTTTTATTCATTTGAACTCTTTCTGAATTCCTAAAAAGCTTTTCATTTTATTTTCATTTCTTAATTCTTCAAAAATCTATATTTTTCTTTCAATAAAATTATTTTTATATAATTTCAAAACTTCTCAATATCTCTTAAACAGATTAGAGTTTTTTCTAAAATTGTGTAATCGTGAAAAATTTCTCTGAAATCTACAAAATTCTTTTCCGATATTTTAAGGATTCATTTAAAAATTTTGAAAATATCTTCTTTAAATTAATCTTTCAACAAAAAAAAAACAATCAATTTAAAATGATTCTGTTGCGAAAAAGACTAAATTTAATATGACGATATCGCATTGAGGCGCTTATTTGGAAAAAGGATTATAAACTGGCAAAATTTTTGTCAATAAAGAATAATAATTTCTAAAAATATCGTAAAGGGGAGAAAAAAATTATTATTTCTCTAAAATACTACGCTAAGTTTTTGAATAAAGTTAAAATGACTTCTTTTTCATTACCTCATTAATTACTATATTTAAAAAATGAAAATTCGAATAAATCTTTAAACACAACTTTTATTCGATTTTTTGAGAATTTTTATGCAATAAACCCATATTCGAAAAAATGTTGGTTATCCAGTTCCGTACTGTTATCCTTCATTTGAAAATTCAAATTTACAAAATTCTCGAAAAATTATAAAAATCAATAGAAAACAGCCACTTAAAGTCACATTCACCCAATATGCAACCAATCAGGTAGTCAACAACAATGAGTGCAATATTTTCAATAATTTCGTTCCACCTATTTTTTTAATGGATTAAAAAATTTTTGATTGAAATATAAATCATGTATTACATTTTCTTTAAATTTTGGTCTTATATTAACTAAAAAACAAATAAACTTGAAAAAGTAATAGTTATTCAAAATTTATAGTTAGCGTTAAAACTTACCCCCCCCCCCCCAAATTAAAAAACTATAAGAGCGCAATTGATGAAAGTAACTGTTAATTTTTGACGAAAATTGCGAATAAGAAGAAAATGTTATATCATAATTCAGTACATCAATTCGTAACAGATATTCAAAGCTAATTTAGTGCACAAGTGGTGCAGAGACCGACATTAAATTTTTACGAGGAGGGTGATGGAAAATCGTAAAAGCAAAGGAAGTGATCAGGTTGACCCGCAGAATTATCCGTTTTCGTTCCCGAGTATATACTCTGATCAATACCAGTCATACCGTAGTACAGTAAACTGTGCCATATCGACTAGCGATTTTGCAGCACCGTATGGAAGGTCACACAACGATAGCTGCAGAGAAACGAAAAGCATGTTTCTTAGCCAATCGCAAAACACTACCCGTCTACAGACGAAACATCTCAACATCTGTATATATAACCACGACTCACAATACTCTCAAGAATCGCCGAATTTTTTTATTTTGTTAATAAAAATATATATTACATAAATTGTCAATTAGCTAAATGTAAAGCTAATTTATCCACCCTAGAGGATAATAACAGTCATTTATTGGATTTGAATATCCCGTGAGGTTAAACATCGTTCCTAAAATAACAGTAATCAAATTTTATGGTCATCGTCATATCGTGAGAGACTAGGGGTATTTAATAATGAACAAAGTAGATCCTACAGCCCATTATTACCCACTAAACTTGTTTTCAAAATATTCTAATTAAATTCTAATTATAGCCCCGGCTATTTAAGTTTCCCATTCCCCCAATTATGAATCCCTATTGGTTTATTTAATGCTGATTATGAGGCTCATTTATGTTTCCTGAGGCAAGGTTGGGGTTCATGGAGAGATTACTAAAACCCTCACGGTACCCTCATGGTCCCCTTAAGTATGGGGTGACTGTCCTCTTTCCCGGAAGAGCTAAGACTTGTACAAATGTCCAAACCTTAATCTTTTAAGTAAATTGCTTCTCGTCGTAATTCCTCATGATTTAGACGTCCTCGTGGCACCCTTATTCTACTACCGCCCCAGTATTTCATAATTTCGACCTACCATCTTAACCCAGGGAGAACCTATCTCAATTCTAATGGGACACTTCTGTACAAGATAAAAAATTCTATTTATCTTTATCTGGATTTTATTTGTTTAATCATAATTAAGATGGACATGGGATTGCTCCGAATTACCTAGATATTTAGAGACAAAAGAAGAAGGTAGACCAGCCATTTGAAATTCACAAGGGCTCTGACCTTCCCCAACTTATCCTCACAAACCTGGAATGCAAGGACTTTTGGCCCTGATTTACGACTGCAGGATTTCATTATCCTAATTTTTTCAAGAATAATGGGTGGCGAAAAAAGACCTCTAAATACCTACACTTTCTATTAATCTTGTTGATAATTATTGTGATTCTCCCTACGAATAATCTACTATTTTTATTTTTTATATTCATCAAACGAAACTGATTACAAATCTCTATTGTCAAAATTTCTAAATTGATCCTATTCGTACGGAAAAAAACGTATAGTCTTAAAAAAAATGTTATAAGGTTCTACTAGTTTTTTCATCTTTAATAATAGACACTACTTAGATTTCTTTACTACAAAGGTTCTCCAAGACCCTAACTCACTTTCCGACCTAACTTTTCTTGGAGAACACTCTAAAGCTAAATCACTTCCATTCCCTAGTCTGTCTTCCAGTTCGGCACGGCCTGACAGAGTTACGATTTGGTCCCCTCAGATTATCTACTTACATTTTTTCTCGTCGTGAGCGATGCGGGAGACCAGGCACTGATGTTATGGGGCGGGTTCTGAAGCACCTATGCGGGGCCTTGCTTCTCTATCTTGTTTCCTTCTTCTTTCTTCCTTTTTTTTCAAATTCACCAAACACTGCACACTCTAGCACTGGACGATCGAAACCGAAGGAACGGACTGCACTTATCCCCGTTGGGACTTAGAACGTTGACGATGACGGAAGAGAAGAATAAAGTGGAGAAAAAAATAAAAGAAGGTCGAGGAGAAGAACACGTATAAGAACCACTATTTGCTTCACACCTGCACTCTAGACCGCAGCGGCAAGGACCCGCCCCGTACCATACTACACGAAAGTGTAGTGGATGAAGAGAGCGTAAAACTTGCTCTGCGATAACATCTCAGGCGACTATCGCGATCTCATCGTCCCTGTCGACACTTGGCTCCCGTTTCACGGAATCCCGAATTCCCCCGTTTCACTAGCGACGTCGCTGCGGCACGGACAACCACGAGTTTTCTACCAAACACCGAGAGCAAGTTCTGCCCGGTGACAGCCTGTCGAAAACACCGAGTCCCAACTCGTCACGGGCCCCTTCTGCCGAAATAGGTCCCAGGGCTTATCGACGACCGTGCGCTCGTTTTTCCGATCACGTTTTCGACGAAGGCCGTCTTGAAGGTTGGTGTCCAAGCCGCGCTGAGGCGAACCGAGCCAGCGCAACCGTTACTGCAGCGGCGCGCGCCAACCTCGCGCAGTGGACGTCTCGGGAACTGAATTCGAGCGCCCTTCCACCCTAGCAGCCGACGCTGCGGTGGTAACTCCAAATCCGGCCCGACGCACCCGTAAACACCGGATCGCCCTACAAACCCGATTACTCCGTAACACTACTACACTGCTGGCTAGTCGATACGAACCCCGGTCAACGTGGATCGCGACCTCCCGGCTATCGCACCTACGCGGCCCCTTTCCCACCCCTCCCTTGAGACTATGCGCCCTTAGTGCTTTCGGAAGCGTTTACATTTTCAGTACAGCTGCACACATATTGGGTTCGGGGTGTGGGTTCACTAGGCCGGATTGTTGAGGAAGGCTCATGGGAGTTTTAGGTTTCAAGGCGGAAAGAAGGTTTTGCCTCTAGAGTGCTGGGCGAAGTCTCAGAGCTTTCATATCGCGTTTTAATTGGATTGGGAGCGTCAGCGTTATCTATGAAATAGTTACCTGGCGTGGAATTCTGGAGATAAGAGATTTTACCCATCACTTTCGAAGATGATCCAGTATTTCAGAGGTCGTCGATGACGATCAGCTCCCCAAAAAATCGATCAGCGTCCTGATTTAATTTGAAAATCGGTGCTAATCCGATTACACCTGACAAATCTAAAAATCAGAACGATTCAGTTAAATAATTTGGCTCTGATCCTAAGATCTTATCCAAATCAGAAAATCGGATCGATGAACAGTTTAATCGAACTTGAAAATTGGCGCTGATCGTTGGGAATGGCCTGATCTAATTTCAAATTTGTCTCTGATCCGATGAATGCTGTCAAAACTAAAAATTGAAGCGTTTAACAGTCAGAACCAACTTTAAAATTGACCCTGATCCGCATGTCGAAATTCAAATTATGCGCTGACCAGGTGTCAGCTGTCCAAACTGAAAATTGGAACGATCAACATCCTGATCCAAATTAAAAATTGGTGCTGATCCAACAATGTTAATCAGCTTTAAAAAACCTATTCATAAAATTTGGCACCCAACTTGGCAGCTTAGATCGATTCCAAACTCAACGTCAAAATTTCGGATCAACTAAAACTTTGGAATGTTTTCAAATTTTTCAATTTATCCCAACTTACTGATAAATTTTGTGAAAATAACCTTTCCGACTTGACTTTTCAAGCTTTCATCGTTTCTCATTTAACCTATTTAACCTTCAACTTTCTTACCTTTATCGTTACCTTTCTTTATCTTTACCGTCATCTTTACCTAGCGTCTAATTTTGAACCCATAGCTGAATATCAATTTTCAGAAATAGGAATTGGAATCGATTATCAATTATAGAATCCGCAGGTGTAGGAATTGATATATTTTTATCGTGCTTCCTATTACTGAAGTAAAAGAAGAGAATTTAGAGAAAATCAATACAAAGTGAAGGAAAGCAGTCTCTAAAGCTTTGAGGGATCTGGATACGTCTAGAATCTTCGAATTTTTCAAGAACTTTAAATTCAAAGAAGAGAAGAAAAAAAATGGTCCTTATTTTTCTCGAATTTGCTAACTAATAATTGTTTATTTTATAATTTTCTTATAACGCTCGGTGTATTGAATTAACGTTACGTTAGACTCTAGTCGTTAAAAGCTTAACCAGATTAGTTGATCGCAGGAGATTGTGAGTTAAATTCTCTATCCCTGGGGTTAATGCGAAATTGGTTGGACCCCTCCCTTCCATCAAATTAATTTTCTATTAAAGTTATTATTATTTCATCACCTGTTCCAACCTATCACTTAATTTTTAATAATACAAATTTGTACTAGCAACTGTTGTCAGGGAATTTTATTGTTCAAGGACTCAGGGATTTAAAAAAAAAATCTGGAACAAGTCAAGGAATTTTCAGTTGAAAATTCATCATTCAGCTTGAAAATTATTCTTTTCTTTTGTTGGAAATTAATTCTTTTAACTGAGAACGCAACTATTCCAATTAAAGATTCACCATTTTAGTTAGAAATAGATATCCTTGATTGGAAATTTAACTTTTTTGTTGAAGATTGATCTTTTCTAATTGAAAATTTAATTACTTGGGTCAAATTAATTCAGTCAAAAAATTTCTCTTTGGTTGGAAATTTATCTATTTCGTTGTAAATTCTTTTTTTAAAATTAATTTTCTTGCCTAAAAATGTAACTCCTTAATTTTTTTTAAATGCAGGTTTTTTAGTTGAAAATGTATCTATTTTGATAAAAAAAATACTGTTCTTTGTTCAAAATTTTCTCTTTTTTGTTAGAAAAAAACCGTTTGGTTTTAAATTAACTTTTTTATTATTAATTCAAATTTTTAGGTTCGAAATTACTGTTTTAAAGAAAGTTTATCTTTTGACTTGAAGGTTCAACTTCTTTGTTTCTGTTTGGAAAGTTTAGTATTGTGTTGTAAATTCTTTTTACTTCCCTCAAAATTAATTTTTTCACTGAAAATTTAACTTTGTAATTGCTTTTTTTTTGTAAAAAATTGATATTTCTGAGTGAAAATTAATGTTTAAATGAAAGTTTAACTATTTTCTTTAAAAATTAATTATTACGCTGAAAATTCATCTGTTTGTTTGAAAGTTCAACTATTTTGTTGAAAACTGATCTTTTTTTATTAAATATTTGCCTACTTTGTTGAAAACTGCTTTTTGTTGTTGAAATTTTCTCTCTCTCTTTGAAAATGCTTTACTTGTTGTTGGTTAAAAATGAATTTTTTTGTTGAAAATGCATATTTCCCAGATAAAAATTTAACTATTTGTTTGGAAATTTCTTCTTTTTTTTATTTTAGAATTCATCTCTTTTGGTAGAAATGTTATCTTTTTGTTTGAAATATCAACCATTACATTTCTTGTTTAGAATTCATCTTTTTAAGTGAAAAGTTCAAATTTTCTATTAAAAAGTCAACAATTTGGTTAAAAATATAATTATTTTAAATATTTTGTTTTTAAAAATAATACCATCTGGTTAAAAATTGAACAATATGGGTAAAAAATCAACTATTTTCTGTAAAATTTAATTGTTTTGTTTAAAAAAGGTCTCTTTTGGCTTAAAATTCAACTTTTTTGTTAATTCGACCGCCTGGTTAAAAATTTCACAATTTGGATTAAACTTCAACTGTTTTGTTTAAAAATTTTATATTCATTTGAATAATTACGTATTTTGTTAAATAGTTATCTTTTTTATCAAAACGTTTAACTGTTTTCTTAAAAATTGGTCTTTTTTTTATTGAAAATTGATTTTTTATGGGAAAAAAAGTTTTTTTTGTTGAAATAAATGCTAAATGTTAAAATTTCAATCTGTATTTATTTTATTTCATTTAAGAAATATTCCACGTTTAAAATGTAACACGATTAAAACGCTGGCCTTTGAATATTATAAAAAAGAAATTATGAGTATATTTCATTATTAGGAGGAATCCAATAATGAAAAATATTGTTCCAGAACCTGGGAAACGGTGCAGAGAGGAGTGTCTGACGCGTCGGCTGTTACTACTGAATAACAGTCACGTTTTCCTTCTACTGCAGTAGTGCAGCTCAGAATAAAATCAGCCCGATATTTTTACCTCGCGGACCCTCCCAACGAGTATCGAAAGATGTTTTTTTTCATTAATTAATTTTTTTAATTGCCATAGAAAAAAAAATATATATATATATATATATTTATTTTTTAATCATATTCCTATCATATCCTATATCAAAAATCCTATAATAATTAAATAATTAGTTGTACATTTTTTTAATGTTAAGAAATAGTTAAAATACTGGAACTGACAATGTGAATTTCGGAAAATTTGTTTTAAATTAGGTTTTATTTTTCAAGACTAATCTTAAGCCATTAAGATTTCAAAACATATCTTTTAAAAAAAGACTGAAAAATTACAAAAGTTTTCCAACATTTTTAAAAACGAATTCGAATTTAGATGTTTTAAAGAAAATAAAAATATTTTTTAACTTTATATTTATATAAACTTAAAGCAAATATGAAAAGAATCTTAAGAAATAAATAGTCATTTGAATTTTTTTGTTTAAAAAATTATTTTTTGCTTTCTGATATTAAATAATGAATATTCGTCTTTTTGATTTGAAAATTCTTCTTTTTTGGTAGGAATTTCATAATTTCTCATTACCATTGCAAATGTTTGATTTACAATTAAAAAGTATTTTTGTTGAAAATTAAACTAGTTTATTAAATATTCACTTGTTTGGTAGAAAATTCCACATTTTCGTTCAAAATTCATCTCTTTCACTGAAAAATGTATTTTTTGGAAAACTATTTTTTATGGATTTAACTATTCCTAATTAAGCAATAACTCTTTTGCTGAAAAGTAATATTTTTGGGTTGAAAAGTTTCACTATTTTATAAATAAATAGCCTCTTTGGGAAAATATTAATTTTTTTATTAAAAATACAAATGGCTGAAAATTAATCTTTTTTGTGTTAAAGATTCAAAAATTTGGTTGAGAATTTGTCTTATTTGGATCATTTCGACTGTTTTTTTTTAAATAATTAAATCTTCTATATATTCAGAAGATCTAAAACAATTTAAAAACACTTCAAACAAAATGTAGATTTTTGAAGATTTCGAAATAAAATTGTGAAGCTTTTAAAGATTTGAAATGTTTCACAATAATAAAAAAATGTTCCTAATATTCCGAGAAATATTTGAAGTGATTATTTATTTTTTAAAATTAATTTTTAGATAATATTTAAAAATATTACAAAAAATTGTAAATGAAGAGAAAATGAATCCGAAAAATTTGAAAACAATTTTAGGAATTATTCGAGCTAGTTTACAAGAAATTCAGGAATTTTCGGAATTTTAAACAGAATAAAAAATATTTAATATTTTGAAAGTTTTCTGCATATTTTTCAAAAAAACTTTGAATTATTTCAGTTGTTATTTAAAAAATTTACTTTGTATTAACAATTTTTTCCGCAAATTATTATTTACCAAAAATTTTTTTATGCTGGACTGAAAATTGGTATCTTTGGATGATTTTAACTTTGAAGATTGAAGATTCAACTATTTTGTGAAAAATTCGTTTTTTTATTATTTTTTTGTACCTAAAATCAAAATTTTTTATTAAAATATTAATAATTACATGCTTGGTTAACACCTAATCTTTTTCGGTTAAAAATTCGACTACTTGGTTGAAAATAAATTTACGTTAAAATTTTGATTTGCAATATCTGAAATTTTCGGAAATATTTTTGAATTTTCTTTAAAATTCTTATAAAAATTATATTTATGTAACCTCAAGATGCAATAGAACAATAAACTTACAAATAAATAAGAAATAGACAATTCTATTTATTTTTTCATTATTTTTTCCCTCAAATTAAGTTTAGTGGAAAAAAAACTCGAAAAAAATTTCAATAAGATCAAAAAGAGTTATGGAAGGTATAGATCTATGATTTGTAATTCCTAAAATTCAAAAATTTAAGAACATAAAAAAATTTATTATTAAACAATGTTAAAATATTATGTTCAAAACATTTTTCAATTAATAATTTATAATTTCAAATTGAAGGCATTTGAACTTTTAAAAAAATATATTAAACGATTTTGAATTTAAATCGTTTCAACTCAAACAATTTATACCAAGAAAATAATTTTCAAACATTTTTTAAATGACTCGAATTTTGGCGGTTATCAAAATAAACAATTATATGAAGTTTGAATTGTTTTTTTATTTTGAAAGATTCATTGAAACATTTCAAAAGATTTCCAAAATTTTGAAAAAACTATCTGGAAAATTCCTATACATTTTTTTTTTAATTTTTCCTAGGTGTTTGCAAATTTAGAACAAAAAAAAATGAGAAGCTTTTTCAGAATTTTTTAAGGGGACAAGGGAGTAAAATTAATCTTAAAACTCCACAAAAAATTTGAAACGATTTTTATTTTAAACAGATTCTTTTAAAAAAATTTTTTAAAAGATTTTTTTTAAATTCTAAAATTAATTTTAAATTTGAGAAGATTTAAAAAACTGTAAACAAAATTTATAATTTTGACGATTTTGACATGATATTTGGATGCTTTTAGAATTTTTTTAAAAAGTTTGAAAAATTAGAAAAAAAAATTAAGAATATTTATAAAGATTTCGAAACATTTCAAAATATTTTTAAAATTGTAAAAAAAATATTTTGCAAAATTTTTTAGCAATTTTTTTTAATTTCTAAAAATAATTTTAAATTTCAGAAGATTTAAAACAAAATGTATATTTTTGAAATTAATATGCTTCATGATATTTTTAAAAGGTTTTAAAATAAAATTGTACGATTCGGGAGAAAATCAAAAATGATTTTTTATTTTGGATAATTAATTTTAAGACAATATTTTTAAGGATTTCGAAACATTTCAAAAGGTTTTTATAATTGTCAAAAAAGAATCTATAAGTTTCTGAGAAAATTTTTTAAATTTTGTATAGAATTTTGTAGACTTCAAACAAAAGTAAGAACCTCTTTCAGAATTTTGAAAGATTTCGAGAGAATAAAAAACATTCTTAAGATTCCTAAGAAAATTGAAGATAATGTTTATTTTGAAAATTCAAAATATTTTTAAAATTTCTAAAACAGACTTTAGAATTTAAAGCAAATTCTTTAATCTTGCAGATATTTTAGAAATTTTAAGAATAATGCGAATAATTTTGTAAGTTATTTAGAAGTTTAGAAACCATATCAAAATCAATTTAAAATTTGAAAAGATTCCAAAAAATTAAAGACAAAATGTAGATATGAATTGTTTAGATTCAGAAATTTCAAAATTATTATGTTTATCTTTAACTTTTTCCAATTTTGAGGAATAATTCGAGTCAGTTTAAAATATGTTTATGTATTTTCGAAGAGAGTAGAAATATATTTAAATAGTACAGGATTTCCAAAAATTTATAAAATATTTTTAAGTTTCTTGAAAACTTCTTGGTATCTCAAATATCATTAAAAATATCTCTAATCTTTATTAAAATGTTGATAAAATCCTGTGGAATAAAAAAATGTCTACAAAACTCCTAGTTCAAAAACAGGAACAAATGATAAATTTTACAAATTTTTATATGGGTCAAAAATTATGTTTCCCTTCTAATCGAAAAACTACTCTTGCGACTGATACATGATTGATGATGTCAGTTTTTTTTTTAATTGACAATAACTGTTCCATCACCCAATTCCCCAAAAAAAGTTTTTTTTTTATATTTAAAAATCCAAAAATCGTCAAAAAAGCGTTACGTAATAAAACAAAAACCCCGCATTGCTGAGATAAAAAAAATGTTGAATTTGAAAATAAAATCAGGGTGTTAAAAAATAATTCACCTATTAAAAGAAGACAATGAAAAAAATAATGCCTCGAGACCCAGGGGGTGCTTTTTCAACCCTAGTAGAAAAGATTCAGAGTTAGGATTGGGAAATACTCGAGGGGTGAGTTCTATGTCGTGGATGGATCAATGAAAATATACCCCTCCTACGCTCTGCCCTCACCCTACCCTTCCTACGCGCTGCCTTCTCCCCACCTCTCCAGCGCTCTGCCTTCACCG
>NC_046657.1:19395221-19398200 GCF_010883055.1 Belonocnema kinseyi | reverse complement strand
CCCCCACCCAAGACCAGGATCACGGTACCACACCGCGCCACTCTTACTATCTTTACCTGAAAACGTTGGCCTGCGGGTAGAAACCGACCATACCTAATGGGAGTGCGCTCGCCCATGCAGGCAAGTGGCAACGACGTTAGATGTCGAATTGTCAATTAGAATCATTTTTTGTATGTATTTAGATCAATACGAAGGTGTTATTGTGACAAGTCACTCCCGGGAAAGTCGAGAATTTTCCTTCTCATTTTCGCGCGCTCGATTCGGGGAGAAATAAGGGTTGGGTGAGGGTGGGAGTGAGATTCAGCGGGAGGAAAAACTAGATGGATATGAAAATTTAATTAATTAATTGTTTTTGTTCGGTTTGATTTTTATGCATTTTTGTAGTGATTAGTAAATCTATTTACTTTGCCGTACATTTTTTTTAAATAACAGTTTTATTAATTTATGTATTAGAGGGTGGATGAAAAAGTTCAATTTTGAAATTTCATGACATCCCTGATTTTAAAATGGGGATTAATATTCTGAAAGTAGAATTTTAATCTTGTAATATTTTTAATACAGAATCTTTTTTAAAGGGAATCAAACAATTTAAAAATGGGGACATTCATTTATTTATTCTAGTCGACAAAAGCCCAATTTTTGACCCAAAAAAATGACTTTAACGAAATAGTTTAATTTTTAAAAAAACATTTTTAAGAAGATAGTAAACAGTTTAATCAGAATGATGAATTTTCAACCAAATGGTCGAATTAAAAAAATTAGGCTTTGAAAAAAAGCAGTTAATTTTTTAATCAGAATAGTCAAATTTTTGACAAATAGATCAATTTTTAACGAAAAATATACAATCTTATGTTTCAACAACAAAAAAGTACTACTAACAAAATAGTTAAACTTTCAACGAGAGTTAAATTTTCAAAAAAAGTAGCAAATCCTGAGCTGGAATAGTTTAATCTTCAAAAAAAGAATGTGTTTTCAATAAAATAAAAATATATATAGCTCTATTCCATTCAAACAAATAGTTGAATTTTTAAATTAAAAAATATGAACTTTCAACAAAATAGTTCAATTTCGAATCAAAGAAATGAATTTTCAACCACAATTATTCAACTTTATCCGGAAAAAATAAATTTTCAACTAAGTTTCAACAAACGAAACAGTTAAATTTTTAACCCAGAAGGATGATTTTTTCAACAAAATTGTTTAATTTTTAACCTAATAATTAACTTTTCAACCAAATAATAAAATTTTCGTCCATAAAAGATCAATTCTCAACGAAAAAGTTAATATTTAATATTTTAACAAAACAATATTTTTATTATAAATAATAAACAATTGAAATCGACAATTTTCATCAGAATAATTCAATTTTAGCCAAAGAGATAAATTTTCAAACAAAAAATATTTGTTTAAAAGTAGGTTAACTTTTATTTATTTAAGATCAATTTTTAACAAAATAGTTCAATTTTCAATCAAAGAGATCCATTCTTAACGAAAACAAAAACTTTAACTGGAATAGCTAAAGTTACAGGGAAATTATTAATTTTGAACAATATTAGTTGAACTTTAAACTTTGTATTTAGGTCAAAAAACGTAGTGGCTGATATTTCAAACAAAAAAATTAAATTGCTGTCAATAGAGATTCATTTTAAGACTGAAAAGATAAATTATCAACCAAGAAAATTAATTTTTTGACAACAAAAACTAATCTTTAACAAAATACATGAAATTTTAAACAAATAGTTAGATTTTCATCTAAAAATAAATTTCAAACCCAAAATGAAAAAATTAAATTTTCAGTAAAAAAATTAATTTTCAACAAAAGAAAAGAAATTCGAATCAAAACATTTAAATTCTCCAAAAATAATAATTTGTCATGCTAGAAAGAATAAAAAGTTCATCTAAAATGTACAAATTCCATACCAACAAAATTATTTTCAATAAGGAAGCTTAATTTTCAACACAACAATATGAACTTTAAAAAAACTCTTTACGTTGCGCGACCGTTTCAGATCCGAGTTCTGCGAAAATTTAAATTTAATAAACCAACAATAGCTTTTTTAATAAAAATTATTAACAAAAGTTTAAACTTAATTCAACTGAAATATTAATTTTTAATAAACAAAATATTTGTAACAAATTAGTTAAGTTGTTAATAAATTAAATGAATTTTCAACTAAAATAAATTGATGTGCTAGAAAAGAAAAACGATTTTTTTTTAATTAATTAAATTTTCAACCGAAAAATGAATTTTAAACCAAAAAGATTAATTGTTAAGCATAACTATTATTTTTTGTCTAAAAGAGACGAATTTTCAATAATTGTTAATAGTTGTTAATAATAATTGTTGATTTTTAAAGCAAAAGATGCGAATTTTGTACAAAAAATGGCGAGTTAAATTTTCAGTTAATCAATTTTTGACGTAAACTACTCATTTTCACCTAACTACTTTATTTTAAATCAGAGAGATAAATTTTTAACAAACAGCGTAAAATGTAATATTTGATATTTTATTCAAAAAAATTGCTCGAAATTAAACATTATTATTCCAGCATAAATTCTATTATGTGTAAATTTCATTTTAAAGTCAATATAAAAATTCCATGGAAATTTTACTTGATGGAAATTCGATAAAATGACTAAGCGGAAATTCAATAATTTGTTTTATTCTGTTATGAATTTCATCATTCGTGAATTGGATTTAGAATTGCATATGAAAATTCCATGAAAATTCCAAGGAAATACTGGGGCATTATTCCTCAGCTGCCCCAACTCAAAAAGTCATGTTTTTCGATTGTCTCTAAATTCTGGGCATCTAACTTCCTTTCTAATTACGCGATTTAAAATTTTTATGAGGGTTTTGGAAAGTGCTTTTTACAGGATTTCATCCTATTTTATTATTTATAACAAAAAAAATTGTTTAAACAATTTTTTCAATAAATCAATTGTTTATTTAACTTTTTTCGCAATTTAGGCATCTAC
>NC_046657.1:19392820-19395121 GCF_010883055.1 Belonocnema kinseyi | reverse complement strand
CATGAAAATACTACATAGAAGTTCAGTAGAAATTCATAACAATTATACCATGAACCGTGTAGAAATTGCCCTTGTAGTCCCTAAAAATATTGGGGCCTTGGACAGGATCGATTTAGGCCCTCAATAATCCACAGAATCGAAAAGCATTATTTTTCATTATAGAAAAAAAATGAAAAATCTGACGTGGTAATATTTAAAGCGTAAATTTGAAGACATGAAATATTAGATTTCTGCTGGACCTGAACTCATTCGTTCTGACTGCAAATTCTGCAAACAAACTTTTGGATTATTTTTTGAAACTTTCGGATGATTTTCGAAAATCAAGAAAAAATTTAGTGAATTAATCTGTGGTAATTATCTAAAATGATTTAATTTAATGATTTTTTAAAAAAGAGAAGAGATACAATTGTTAAAGCATGCGAACCCAGTGGTCACAAAACTATGAAAATCCCAAGAACATCCTTGGGTCGTTCCTAGGACGTCCTATGTCCGGCCAATCAACATCTCTAAGACGTCCAATGGCCTAAAGATGATCTAAAGACGTCTTTAAGACATGGACGTTCTCGGGGGACATCTTTTGTACTGTTATTAGACTTTTCAAGAACATCCTTAGGATGACCAAAAGACATTTTATAAAAGACGTCTTAGAGATGTCCCAAAGACGTCTCTAGGACATCCTTAATTGTTTTGCCCACTGGAAAGTCACTTGAAAACTCGTCCATGAAAATCCTTTTTATATGCAAATTTTTTATGTTAAAACAGCATTCGTGATTTTTTTCATACATACATTTTTTAATTACTATCTACTTTGCAGATATATGTAAAAGAAAGTCACAGGCAAGACAAATTTTAATGGAACCAGATTTGAATTGCGCGCGAATATCCACTGATCACGTGATTTTTCGGTCAGTCAGTGCTCGGTCGCAGGCACTCAACCCAGGGGCGGTCAACGCAATGAGATGTAGACGGCCGCGTACTATTATGATAATATTTAATTCTCAGACCAATTGTACGCGCGCTACTGTCGACAGCAGGTGAACGGGGCAGGGGAAGGTTGACTTTTGAAATCGAAAGCGTTGACAGTCGACTGGCCCTGGAATTTGAAAACTGTCATGTGCGACTGACAACCTGAAAAACTTGTGTTTGCAAATTTTCATTTGCGTATTACCATGCGAAGTAATTAGTGCAAAATTATGGAAATATGACATAAAGGCATTCAAAAATGTTGCTTATCTGTCTTTTGTCTCATATTCTTCAAATTTTGCTTTAAGTCTTTCATTTTCCTTTAATTATAATAAAACGAAACCACATGAAAGAACTATATATACATATACGTGCAGTAACACATGCCCTTACGATATAGTTCACAGACCACTTGTACGCGGCGCTAGCTCTGGGTATCTGTAATGAGCGGATATAATTCGCATTCTCGCTGCTAGGAACAGCACAGTCAGTGACGCAAATTCGCGGGTTCAGTTTGAATAAAAAGAAACTCAAATTTGAAAAGCGAGTCTTGAATTTAGGATTTAAGTATTATTTCGAAGATAAGATTGGCAAGCAACAGTCGGGCAAATCGACATGGAAATGTTTGAAATGGTAATCGTTTCTTGTAAATGAATAAATGTATACACTAGATTAAGCGCAATTTCTTGAAAGGTATATTAATGTAACTCAGCTATGATTATTTAGACATAGGATATAGCAGGTTTGATTGCAGGATATATAAATCTTATATTAGATATACAATTAGCGACACTAGTGTAACACCAGGCATTAGCCCCTCCCAGAAGCCCTTAAGAAAGTAGAAGGGAACCGCCTATATAAGCATAGCATTAGACACATTAGCCATTACTCTGTTATATCGATTTGTACTTTGAAGTTTATATTTGAAATAAAATAAAAAACAGTGTGTCCCTGTGACACACTTATTTTTAAAAAACTAAATAATTATTTCGGACCGTTACATTTTGGCGATCCTGCCAGGATAGGGCAACACGAC
This sequence comes from Belonocnema kinseyi, assembly GCF_010883055.1. Lineage (NCBI taxonomy): Eukaryota > Metazoa > Arthropoda > Insecta > Hymenoptera > Cynipidae > Belonocnema > Belonocnema kinseyi. The sequence goes on along the minus strand of NC_046657.1, from coordinate 19,393,122 downwards.
TAAAGGTTTCTACGGTTACCAACAAGAAGTCAAAATTGCCTTATCATCGTACCAAAAGGACCTGGAGGATAAAAAAAGTGAACCACGGTTCTCGCCAAAAGCCAGAGTATTCCGGACTCAAATCAGTAAGAGTATAAATCCCCTCTGCGGACTGAGGAAGGCGACGGAAATAGAATCATAGTTAATTCTATTTCCGGTGTGGTTAAGTTTACTGATTTGCGTTAAGATAGCCCTTGCACTCCAGGCATCTTACCGTCAATAAAATAATTCAGTACTTTGGTATGGTTGACTAGTTTGTAGCA
>NC_046657.1:19389928-19392720 GCF_010883055.1 Belonocnema kinseyi | reverse complement strand
TGGAGGGTAGTCCGTTTAGCGTGCAATCGACTCGGGATACTTATAAGATACTACCATGATTTTTTCAGATTTTTTGGTCCAAAGATAAATTAGGCCAAAAACGGGCCTTACCGACCCTCCCCCTTTATTATTTATTATAATTAAAAGAACTGGAACAAATTTCACCTAAAATTTCCGCATCAAAATTCATTTTAACACTATTTCTTGGAATTTAAGTACGGAATTTCCACATCGAATTTCATTTGGAATTTTTTAAATAAAAAGGATTCATAACCTAATGATTATTTTTAGTTTCCGTGAAATTTTCATGTAAAATTTTCAATTAAATTTATGAATAAGTAGAATTTATTGTGAAGAAATAGTTTTAAATTTCCATCGAATTTTCGTGTAGTAATTTCATGGAATTTCCATATAATTTTTCCGTGTAATTTTCATAGTAAAATTCAAATGAAATTCACAAATAAAGAGGATTTATGACGGACTATTAATTAATGACGGACTACGCCATACACCATTTTCCACGGTACAGTATTTTCGTGGAATTTCTATATTGAATTTTAAATGAAATTTCTAAATAATAGTATTTTCGTGGAATTTCCCTGGAATATTTAAATTGAATTTCAAACGAAATTCAAAAATAATAGGATTTATGATGTAATAACAATTTTGAATTTCAATGGAGTTTCCATGTATTATTTTCCATGGTATAGTATTTTCGTGGAATGGAATTTTTAAATTGAATTTTAAATGTGATTTACGAATAAATAAGATTTATGATGGAAAATTAATTTTGTTGCCATGGAATTTTCATACAGTATTTTCCGTGGTATATAATGTCCGTGGAATTTTCACATCAAATTTAAAAAAAAAATTACCAATTTAGGGGAATTTCTGAAATAATCATTTTAAATTTCCGTGGATTTTCCATACAGTATTTTTATAGAGCATTATAACGAATAAATAAGTTTTGTGACGAGTTATAGATTGATAAACGTTTATTTTTCGGCCTGCTGGCCTAAAAAAATTGACTTGTTTACACTTCCATTTTTTTTACAGAATTTTTTCAGATAATTATCTGAAAAAATTCAGATTGATGACAGATTGATTCTTTCTATATATTACTCTTGTTAATAATTAATACGAATTATGATGGAATAATCATTTTGAATTTCCATTATATTTCCTTATAGCATCTCCGTGGAGTTTCCATAGAGTGTTTTCGTGGAATTAAATCAATAATAGAAGTTATTCTGGAACCATAATTTTGAATTTTTATCAATTTTATGTACAGTGATTCCATGGATATTTATTATTGAATGTAACATTACATTTACTTAAATTGGACTTTTCCCCGTCTAGATATCTTGATTGGGCATTGTTGAGAGTCTGATGGGGTTTCCCTATTATTTTTAGGGCCCACATGGGGCAAACTGTTTGGGACCGTACCAGTTTGGTTACACAAAATTGTTAAGGCCGTCAAAGGAAATTTTTTAAGGCGCTTAATAAGCATCATGATCAATTCCCAATTAATGTTAGGGGTTTTAATTAGGGCCCAAACAGGACTTTTTTGCAAATAAATTCCGCTCTTGTTTTTTACATTGACAAAATATGCCCGATATAGCGCAAGATTAGAGTGGCTTTATCTTCTGGAAGAATGTCGTCGGTTGTATATGCGACATTTTCGGATCGTAAAGTTTTTACTCTTCTTTCGGCTTCCTCATATGTTTCTAAAAAAAGCATAATTTAAAAACTAGACAAATTTTTATTATAATCTGACATAATATTAGACGAGACAACTTGTGATAACTATCTATATGAAAAAAATTGCAGAAAAAAAAAGATTTTTCAGAATACATATACTGTCCCCTTAGCATGATTGTGTATGAAGGCCAACTTTGTAGAGGTGGTAGTTTTGATGCGATTAGAGAATGTAACAGCTCTTTGCTTTTCTTGTTATAAGATGGCGGCATGCATTTTGTTTCCGGCTTTTCTTTGGGTTTGGTTGAATGTGATCCATTTTGATGGTACCAAGTCAATATCGCGAATTCCAGTTTTTGGATCTCTTTTGATAAATTCGACCATCTGGAAGTTGTAAATTTCTTGGGTATCAGACATGGTTTTCAAACACCAAATAAGTTAATCACTACCACTGTAAAAGCACCAGAAAACCTTTTTTCAGATTGGAACAGTCAACGAAAGTATGCTGCGCTTAGAAACGTTAGGCCGCCATGATACCAGGTTAGGTTGAGTCAGGGGCGGTCAACGCAATGAGAACTAAGCGGCAATAGATATGTAACAAGCCGACAGTCTTTTACCGCGCGAAAGTTCAAATATTTTAGATTCAATAAGAGAATAATTAATAAAAGTATGAAAAATAAGATTTTCTATAATTTCTAAGGATAAATCAACAGCAAGTCCGTTTTCACAATTAAGGGTTTGAAAACCCAACTCCAGCGATGAAATCTTCTTCTGAAAATCTTAACAAGTTATAACTAAAGGATTAAATAAAAGAGTATTTTTAAAAAATTAAATTGATAAATTCATAATTAATTGAATTAACAAGATTTATTAGTCTGGTCTTTTGAAATCTATGTTTACAGGAAAAAATCTTATTCGAGTTTCAAATTAACGAACGAGTCGCGACCGTGGACCAGATTAATCTGTCTTTTTGTTTCGTCGTGGAAGTTTCAATACCGTCACAGCGGTCCTCAGCCTCCCCTCTCTTTCGTGTTTTTCTCTGGTTAGCCTGCTTTACTTGCTCTACAAATCCCTACTCTGAAAAGTGCCTAATT
>NC_046657.1:19388297-19389828 GCF_010883055.1 Belonocnema kinseyi | reverse complement strand
ACTCGGGATACTTATAAGATACTACCATGATTTTTTCAGATTTTTTGGTCCAAAAATAAATTAGGCCAAAAACCGGCCTTACCGACCCTCCCCCTTTGAATTCCATTCAATGACCAATTAAATTATATTTTATTTATCAAGTTTTCATGGAAGATTCAAAAAAATTAATTGAAACAAAGTAAAGCATATTTCTTGATATGAAATTTCATCCCCATTCGTACGTTACCATCATAAAATGAAACGCGATCATTTACCATCCCTAATTTGCTTTATGCATCGCCTAAGGTTGTGGGTGTATTCTCCTTGTCCCAATAAACCAGCAAGGTCTTTTTCAATAAATTATTGTAGAATAATAATCGATTATCGATATTTATGTAATAATAAATAATTACGTATTAGAAACAAAAATTAAATATTTTACTTGACAGTATAAAAATATTTAATAAATATAAAAGAAATCAGATAATGATAAATAATAAACAAATAATAAAACTTAAATCCACTGAAGCCCTGGGACAAATTCTCTGACAATTCGATGTTAGAAATTTTACTCTCTTGTTGAAATTCGACTTTTTGGTTAAAGTACTCATTTCCTTTGGTAGAAATTTAAAGTTTTTGATTGAAAATGCAACTATTGAGTTAATAATTTAACTATTTTGTTGAAAATTAATATATTCGGGTTGAAAATATACCTATTTTGCAGAAAATTTGTATTTTAGTTTGAAAATTCAATAATTCAATAGAAAATTTAACTATTTGGTAACAAATTAACTTTCTCGTTAAAAATTAATATTTTCAGGTTAAAAATGTAACTCTTTTGTTAAAAATTCGACTTTTTTGTTCAAGTATTCATCCCTTTTGGTAGAAATTTAGTCTTCTTTATGTATAATGTTTCCCCTAAAGGTTCACATGACTTCCATTTTTTACAATAATTCCGCCTATATATTTTATAAAATCTTATCCTCACTATTTATAGTTATTTACAACTACTAACAAAAAATCTTATATCTGTGTCCTTCTTTCTGTTTTTACACTAGCGTAATTTGAGACGTGTTGACGAACGAGTGAGTGAGCGATCGAAAACGAGAGTGCAAGCGAGAGACAGAGAGAGAAAGGGAGAGAGCGAGAATGCACCTGCATCTTAATCTACGCTTAGTTTACGCTTCTAATCTGAACGACTTTCGCTTCTTTTCGCTTCTCTTGTGCCTCCATTTTGTCATTCTTTCACGTCCTTTCTTCCATTCTTTCTCATTCGCTTCTCTAGCCCCCTCCACCTCCTTTATCGACTCTTCCCCAAATCCATCCTCCCCTAGAATCTTTACCACAATCTAAATCTTGCTATTCTTATCTATCTTCTCTCTTCCCATCCCTTTCCCAAATAATATGGTACTCCTTCCTTTTTTATCATCCTGTACCATTTACACCAAACTCTCGCTTTCAGTCCAGTATCTGGGGTTGCCTTTAAATAAACTTGGACTGATTTCGGCATGATCGAAACGTAAACAGTCAGAGCTGCCTGACTCGTTTTCAA
>NC_046657.1:19374317-19388197 GCF_010883055.1 Belonocnema kinseyi | reverse complement strand
TCCGTGTTCTTAGGGTCCACGAGGCTTTTGCTGGATCGTCGTATTGATTCCTTTACAGACTGTAACCACCTATCTCACGGTTGTGAGACGTGGTTATGGCTTGAGCCAGCAGTTCTAGAAAGGCTGAGAACAGGGTGACTGAAAGCAAGAGTTTGGTGTATTATATTTTCATTCCTCAATCATCCCCCATCTTTCTATTAATTGCGTTTCCCTCTCCCTTTTTTCCAATTGAGGGTCTGGATCGAGAAACTCGCCCAGCGCTCGAGATCGTGTGATATTATTGTCCAAACGTCTCGAGAGACGGAAGTTGTTTAAGTCACAAAATTGATCTTTTTTAAATATAGATTTAAAGAGAATAATGAGATGGCACTTTTTCTATTTTTTCTCCCGTCCTCTTCTCTCTTCTACCTCCATCAAACACTTTCTCGATAACTCCTCTCCCTTTCTCTCCCTCAGCTTCGTCTCAAATTTCCATGCCCTCTTTACCGCTATAATACTTAATTTATCCCTTTGCGCTTGTTCACTTACCATATATAATGGCGTCTTCCAGTCGACTCCTAGTATATTCCCCATATCTGCTTCATTAACCCTGCTGGTTTTTTTATCCTTTCTCTTATATGAGCTCTATGATCTCCATTCGTTTGCACGATATACAGGGTGGAGACGCTGGGGCTTACATACATGGAGAATCGAATGCTACCCGAATTGCACAATAGCAGGGGAAAAGCCATTATACAGGGGTATTTTCATATTTCGCGCCTTTAAAGTTGCATTCGGATCGGCCATTCGGTCAAGTCCGTGCATCTTCGGTTCAAGTTTATCATAGTTTCCATGAGTGCGTGCGAAACTTCAAATGGATACAAGTGTCAAAACAATATAGGTTATGTTACATAGTAATTACAAATAGTAAAAGTGTTTAATTAATAATGAAATGAGACATGTGAAATGAAAAGTAAATGTCGAATTTTTCTGTGCCAATTACATTATGGAATGTCTGCTGATTAGCAAATACTATAAAATAGTAATAATATTCTGCGCTTCCAGTTGGCGAAGAGTGAATTGTGTTTACCGCTTATTTACGGCATAAAAACAGATATGTTCTGAATAGACAGGATATGTTTTAAATAAAGTAAATGGAATATTACACGCGTAAACTTTAAATTAACATTACTTACATTTACGTACAGCGATTAGGGCAAACGGGTGAATCTGAACATAACCTCGAAATAATGACAGATCGGCCCGGCATGTTTATTATACTTTCGATTGATTATTCTTTACCAAGGAAATGGTTGGTGGTTTTTTGTATGTTTATCACTGACAGTGTCGGCAGTAATAATTTAAATAATAATTACTTATTAACTTATAATAATTATTAAATGAATTTAAATTTTGCTTACCATTGTTTTTTACACAGATCGATCCAAGGAGAAAGACACATAAGAAAATGCAGGTAGAATTGGTGCATTTTAAGTAATATTCTTGAAAAATCGTTATCTCTGGACCTTATCCCAATCTGGATCAGATTTCCAAATTGGCATTTCATCAGGACCTAAAATCAATTTTAAGTAATTTTGATGGTATCGGTGTATCAAATAAAAAATGTCGAAGCAATTTAACAAGCTCAAATTTTAATTAATAAACTTTTTATGTATTATTTTTATTTTAGAAAATGTTTTCTCTGAACCAACTTTTTTTAAATTATGGTATTTTCGAAATTGCTTTCTCTGGATATGGTTTGCAAACTAGCATTTGATCAGCCCCTAAAATTACTTCTGAGTCAATTTAATGGGATAGGTGTTTCAGAAAGATATCATGAGGCAATTTAACTTGCCCAAATTTTAATTAATAAAGTCATCAGGGAGTTTTTTTATTTTAGAAAATAGTTTCTCTGGACTTTATCTCAAAACTTCGTTTGATTAATCGATAATTAATATAGAACAACCTCCAATGGAAAAGATAACATCTGAAATAAAATTTACAGAACTGGTGTATTCACTTCTAACAGCATAATTTAAAGTTGAAGGAGGCCTCAAGCAAATACATTAAAATAACATTTCTAGTAGCTTTGAATTACACTCAAACATTCTAATTTTCATATAAGATACCAATACTGTAAGAATTTACTTTTCAGACCTAATGAAATAGATCATTATAGAATAATATCTCAAAAAATTGGAATAGAAATTCCGACATAAATCTCGCTTCTACATTTCTTTTCGATGCACTAATATCCTGAGCGATTTTTTCATTTATTTCAGTAGTTGATCAAACGAAATTTTAAGATGAGGCCCAGAGAAAACATTTTCTAAAATAAAAAATTCCTAAAACTTTACTAATTAAAATTTGGGCTTATTAAAGTGCTTCGAGATTTTTTTGGATACACCGATACCATCAAAATTACTTCAAATTGATTATAGCGGCTGATCAAATGCTAGTTTGGAAATCAGATCCAGATATAGCAATTTCGAGAATGGAATAATTTAAAAAGAAATTGGAATGAAAATTCCTACCTAAAATTTCACTTCTAGATTTATTACTGATTCAATCCTATCACCAACGAATCTTCAATTTATTTTAGTTGTTGATCAAACCAAATTTTGGGATGACGTCAAAAGAAAACATTTTCTAAAATAATAAAATAAATTGCTAAAAACTTTATTGATTAAAATTTGGGCTAGTCAAATTGCTTAGAGATTTTTTTTATACACCGATACCCTCAAAATTACTTAAAATTGATTTTAGGTGCTGATTAAATGCTAATTTGGAAATCAGATCCAGGTGCAGCAATTTCTAAAATAGTATCATAAAAAAAAAATTTGAATGTAAATATCGGCCTAAAATTTTTCTTCTAGATTTATTACTGATACAATCCTATCACCAACAAGTGTTCAATTTATTTTATTGGTTGATCAAACCAAATTTTGAGATGAGGTCCAGAGAAAACGTTTTCTAAAATTAAAAAAATCCCTAAAAATTGTATCAATTAAAATTCGGGCAAGTTAAATTGCGTCGAGATATCTTTTTGATACGCCTATATCATTCAAATGACTCAGATAATTAATTTTAGGCTGATCTATCCCCAGTTTTGGGATAAGGTCCAGAGATAACGATTTTTCAACAATGTGTATTAAAATGCACCAATTCTATCTGGATTTCCTGATGTGTATGACTCCTAGGATCGATCTGTGTAAAAACAATGGTATTCACATTTTAAATTCAGAAATAATGTTTAACTTATTAAAATGATTAATGAGTAATGATTGTTAAATTGTTAATAAGTAATTATTATTTAAATAATTACTGCCGACACTGTCAGTGATAAACATACAAAACTACCAAACATTTCTTTGGTAAAGAATAATCAATCGAAAGTATAATAAACATGCCGGGCCGATCTGTCATTATTTCGAGGTTATGTTCAGATTCACCTGTTTGCCCTAATCGCTGTACGTAAATGTAAGTAATGTTAATTTAAAGGTTACGCGTGTAATATTTCATTCACTTTATTTAAAACATATCCTGTCTATTCAGAACATATCTGTTTTTATGCCGTAAATAAGCGGTAAACACAATTCACTCTTCGCCCACTGGAAGCGCAGAATATTATTACTATTTTATAGCATTTGTCAATCAGCAGACATTCCATGATTTTATTGACACAGAAAAAAATTGACGTTTACTTCTCATTTCACAGGTCTCATTTCATTATTAATTAAACACTTTTACTATTTGTAATTACTATGTAACATAACCTATATTGTTTTGACACTTGTATCCATTTGAAGTTTCGAACGCACTCATGGAAATTATAATAAACTTGATCCGAAGATTCACGGACTTGACCGAATGGCCGACCCGAATGCAACTTTAACAGCGCGAAATATGAAAATACCCCTGTATAATGGCTTCTCCTCTGCTATTGTGCAATTCGGGTAGCATTCGATTCGCCATGTATGTAAGCCCCAGCGTGTCCACCCTGTATATAAAATATTTAAACTCTTTTACTTCTTCTGGCTTTATTCCCTTCCAGCTCTCCGTCCATTCTTTCTGTCTTCCCCCTACTTTTTTAAACTTCATTATCTTTGTCTTTTCTGCATTTAAATTCTACTTATTCCCATCTAAGTATTTCTCTAATCCTGTAATTAAGCCCGCCATCCCTTTGTCATCCTCTGTCATAAACACTATGTAATCTGCGTATGCCAGTGTATATGTATACGTTTTCGTTCCCTATCCTAACTCCTCACCACCCTCTTCTCTTCATTTCATCTTCCAAGTCCGATATTAATATATTAAATAAAATCTGGCTCAGAGGACATCCTTGCCTCACTTATCTCATCAACCGACTGTCTTCTACTTGTTATCCTACCCTTACCCTGCTTCTTGTCCCTCTTAAAATTTCCGATACTCTCCTTATTAATCCCTCTCTCAATCCCTTTTTCACGATAACTTTTTCTATCTCGCCTCGGTCTAATGAGTTAAACGCCGCCTTTAGGTCCACGAACATTCTTATTATTGCCCTTTTTCCCTATCAATCCTCTCATTTACTAGATAGTTCAGAACATAACATATATATTGTCCATCACCCCCATCCCTTTTCTAAACCCTGCCTGATTCGGTGGTTCTTTTTTTCTCAACTTTTTTCTTCAACCTATTCGATAAAACCATCACATATACTATATAAAATGTTGGCATTAGGATCACTCCTCTATAATATTTAATCCCCTCTTTTTTGTCTCTCTTCACTACTCCTTTCTTTTATAACTCCGGCCATCTCTCTCCTCACCATATTCTATTGCACATTATCTATGCAAAGGCATTTTATATTTGTTTATCCCTAATACCTTGAGTATTTCCTCTCTTCTAATGTACTCCTCCTGATCTGTTTCCCTACCCTATTTTCCTCCTTTCCTAAATTTATTTTCTACCCCTTCTAGTAAATTCATAAAATATGTTTTCCATTCTACCATGTCAATATCCTGGTTAACTCTGTTCTTCTTCTTCCCTCTCTCTCTCTTTTGTGTACCACCTTCAAAAACCTCTTTTTTAAACCTTTTATTTTCCTCCTCTTTTTTTTATCACGCAACACAGCATACTCGTTCATACAAGCATACTTGTCCCCTCTTCCTGCTCTTTACACGTTTACTTCCCTTTTAGATTTATTGTTACTACTCTTTTCTCCCTATAATGTGAGCCGGATCTATATAATCCCCTACCTCTGATTTCTTGACCTTCTCTCTTACCTCGTCGTTCAATACCACATAATCAATTACCGATTCCCTTTTACATCCTGAACTTGTATATTTTCCTTCCTCACCCCCCTCTATCATTCCGTTTAGGATAAACCATTCTATCTCTTCTAGGCTCTTTAACAATTTCTTTCCCTTCCCATTCATTATCTTGTTTTATAATTTTCTTCCTCGCTCACCATTCTATTTCCTTCCTCCTCTATCTCCTTTTCTCGCATTAAAGTCTCTTCCTATTATAAGCCTAATCTCTTGTTATTTTTCTTTATTACTTCTCTCATCACCTCTGCTTTCTTCTGCATATCACCGTTCACATAAACCATCATTATTTCCACCTCCCTCCTACCATATTTATATGTTCTGCTATTAATCCTTCTATTTTTCTCAGCCTTTCCCTCTCCTTATTGCCATTTCCTCCACATCCAAGCTTCTAGTTTGAGCTTTCTATTTTTTGTATCCTACCTTCTAACTCCTCTACCTTTTTATTATTCTCATTCTGCTTTTCTATTTTTCGCTCCAACGTAACGGCTGCATCTTTTTCTCTAACTTTTCTCGGACTTCTTTCCATTTCCTCATTTCTTGTCTAAGTTCGACCATTTCCCGCCTCATTTCTCTCTTTATTTCCTCTTTCCTTTTCTCTTCCTTTTCTTTATATATCCCCATTACTGTTATCATCATTTTGCGCCCTGCTACGACCAAACCGGTCCACTCACCCTGTCACTACCAGAAACCAGCCTAATCTCAACTTTCACAAAAATCTATTCTAATCACCATAAATATCCTCACCCCCTGTCAATCTTATATAAGCAAACCCTTCTACACCCTACCATAATATACTCACCTCAAATGTCACTATAAATATCAGAAACACTCAGCACCACAAATTAACCGCTACTTCACACTTTCATGTCGTTTTTAGTTAAAAATTCAATTATTTGGTTGAAAATTAGAATTTTGTTAAAAAATCATATTTTTGGTTTGAAAATTTAACTCTTTTATATAAAATTTAAAAATTATTATTTTCATTACCCTGCCGGACCGAAGGAACCGAAAGGAGCCTCTACAAAGAACCTTTAAAGACCCGACTGAGACCCCTTCGGTTCCTTCTTAAAAAACTCAAAAAAAAAACAGCAAGATCGACTTTTAAATTGTTAAAATTCGGATTTTGCGTTAAAATTTGCATTAGAACCCCACGGAGTAATCGCAATACTTTTTTTTTGCAGCGTTAAAAACCAAATAAAATCAAATATCTGTTATTTACATGAGCCGAAGGCGGCTTCAAGTGCATCTTCTATTAGTAGCAGTTAACAAGAGTTCCGTCGGTAACTTCAAAAATTTTGTCTGGATGCTAGCGCCACGCAGTGGAAACCTCAGACAACAACGCTGCAATTCAAGTAAGAGAGAATTTTACTTTTAAACTTCGCGCGCAACATACTATTGAAGTCACCTTCAGCAGAAGTTAATGACATTCTTTTTAATTTGTAACGCTGCAAAAAAAAGTATTGCGGTTACTCCGGGAGTTTCTAATGAAAATTGTAACGTAGAATCCGAATTTCAACAATTTAAAAGTTGATCTTGCTGTTTTTTAAGTTTTTTAAGAAGGAACCAAAAGGGGGACTCAGTGGGGTCTTTAAGGATATTTTGTAGAGGCTCCTTTCGGTTCCTTCAGTCCGCCAGGGGAGCAATCTTCTTGTTGTAAAACTAGACTCATTCAAAAATCGTCTTTTTGATTAAAAAATACATTTCTTTTGAGTAGAAATTTAACATTTGTTCATTAAAAATGCAATTATCAAATTGAAAATCAAATTTTTTTAGTTAAAGATTCACTTTTCTATAGAACTCAAACGATATGATACGTAAAATTTTGATTTTTGTTAACTAACAATGCATATAATAGTTAACATTAAAAATTTTTTGCATTCTTCTACGTTTAATGCACGTGAAAGAGAATAAATAGAAACCTAATTCGTAATCTTTTTATTGAAAAAATAGATAGACAACTTGTGAATATATTGATTACGTGACTCCACCAACATATAAACGTATTAACAAGTTGTTAGTTAATGAACAAATATGAATTATTCCAACACACAATCTTGATTTCACCTTGGTTTATTCACATTGTAAATACTCCCACCGAAATCATTAGTGATTCAGTTTTTTTTACTGATTGAATTTAGTGAAATAAAGTTGTAATTTTTTAATATTGCATTAGTGAAAAGCTAAAATAGACAACAAATATTTCCAATCCTTTGTAGTTCCTTTACATTTTTTAAAGCTCCTGAAAATTCTTCGGAAGTTTTTAAAATGCCCTAAAATCTTTCATATTTGAATGCAGAGATTTCAAAGGATTAATCATTTGAAATCTCTTTAATTCTTGAAATTTTTCGAACTGCCTTAGAATATTTAAAAAAATTTGACAGTTCTGGGACAAGATGAAGGCAATCTATATTTCGACACGACCGGTCTAGGTATACTATACTAACAATTCATAGCTTCTCGGTCCTATGGCTAGCATGGCAGTGTATGGTGGCCAATGACTAAGTTAGAAAAATACATTGCATCTAGCATAGTATTTGAGACGATAACAATTCATAATTGAAATTTAAATTAGATTAAAACCAATTTAAAATCCTACTTAACGTCTAATAATCAAATTGACGTATAGGATTCCTGAAAATAAAACCAGGAACCTAAAGAAACAAATTTAGAGAACCGCCATAAAATGATCCAATTGAAATTAAAAAAAGATCCAAAAAAAAAATGTCTGGATAAAAATAAAAAAGAGGAAAGAAAAATGAGAAGGCAGCCAACCAAACCCCCTTCCTTTTATTGTTTTTATTTCTTTCGTCATTTGTCTGTTTTATTTTTGTTAAATTACAATAAAAGAGTACAATATAAATATTCACCAATGTTTCGGTTATTAAATAGCAACCCTATTAAGGTAAGGAAAATTTTACACTAAATTCATAATTGGCAGAATAGGAAAATTGAAAAAAACTCAGAGTAATGAATTTAATTTTTATTATTATTATGTATTATTTAGATCTACACAAAGTTAGGTTTTTTAAATTGATAAAACCTAATCTTACTAAGTATCCGTATACGTGTGCAGCCGCATTTTTAGTAGAACCACTCACATTTGCTTGAACTTTTGGCCATGAGAGAGGAAAACTGCAGAAAACCTGTCCCAATCGCAAGCGGTTACCGACAGTCTAGTTTACATAAAGACATTCCACACTACTGAGTGTTTACATCCGCATACTCGACGCTAAACCTTCCACTCAAAAAAAAATTAAAGGCAGTGAAAAACACGACTGGGACATCCTAAGGCCGTCATTAAAATGTACCTCACATAAAAAAATAGTTGACACAATTCCAATCGTTGTAGTGACTAACCAATTAGTATCAGCAGAAATAAGAAAATGGTTGTTCCTTATGGATAACTTGAATAAGATGTAATTGAACTGTACAACTTGAATCACAGCAAAAAAAAGATAATATGTAGTTTTAAAGCAAAAAACTGAAGCATCCGTAATCAAAGAACGCGTTACTGATTGCAATATCATAAATGATTTTATTAAAAAGACATATTTCGGATTTTATTCGTGTACAGAACTACGAATTTTGCTGACGTTTCGTGAACATTGCAGTTCACTTCTTCAGGGCTACCCTGAAACTGAGGTATCAGGTTATGTTTTTCTTATGTATACTCTCTACGATTCGACCACTCCCCACTGTGGGGCGCTCTGGCCAATCACAGGAGTCGTAGAAAGTATACATAAGAACAACATAACCTGATACCTCAATTTCAGGTTAGTCCTGAAGAATTGAACTGCAATATGCACGAAACGTCGGCAAAGTTCGTAGTTTTTTACACGATTGGACTAGAGAAAAAACGAAAGATAAAGTTTACATCGATTTCGGGCGAAAGATTCACCGCAACAAAAATTAACCTTGCCGGATAAACTTTACATGAATCGAAGATAATTTCCGATTTTTAACCGTGCCTCGATAATCTTTCGCCTTATAGTCGCTCCATTTTTATTCGCGATGTAGCCAGAATTGCGATCCCAGCGCTATCTGTCGTCATTTAACTTCATTAAATTGTAGAGAACTGGGGATTCCCATCTGTCAGTTGCTTTTTGCGCTTTTTGCTAAATGGTATTAAACACTAAGGAATAATAAGGAGACCTAACTCCGTTCCCCCACTTGGCAATAGAAACATTACCGTAAGTGATACGCACATTACAGGAAGATCCTAGATTTGATTGCGCAGGTGCGCAGTTGTCCTCTTCCTATACATGGAATAGTGTGCGAGTGAGAAAGTTTGTCAAATTGACGTAAGATGAGAGGTTCTGTTTGTGTGTTTTGATGCAAGTGCCAGAAATGTGTTCTAAGCCATGAGGTGTCAAGTTCCGGGTTGTGGACGAAGTTACACGCCGAAGAAGGCAAATACACTTCGTTTTTTTAAAGCCTTCACTGTAAATACAATAAACGTCTAATATATTGTATTGTTGTACCTAACTGTCATTTAATTTTAATAGAAATCATTTAGAAATTTAACCTCTAACTTACGTCAATTTGAGAAACTTTCTCACTCGCACACTTTTCCATGTATAGGAAGAGGACAACTGCGCACCTGCGCACTCAAATCTAAGATCTTCCTGTAACGTGCGTATCACTTACGGTAATGTTTCTTTTGCCAGTCTCAGATGGCTTCCCACTGGCAGTTGGGTCTCCTTATTATTCCTTCGTGGTATTAAATAAGTTCTAATGCCTCAAGATTAATCTAATTGATTGTACTTTTGTTACCGAAATTTGCTCACTTCATCGGGACGCTGTAGACGATATCAGAAATATTCTCCTAGCCTCAGTGAAACTTTCGCCCAAATGTGTTTAATTTTTAACCGTTTACAAGTTTTAGCTGTAACAAATTCTAAATTTTCTTTTTTCTTAGTTGTTTTAAATCTGTTGTCCGATTTATAGCTCGAATTCACTCACACTTTTCCGTTTTCCCATTGCTGCTAAGGATATCGTAGCAGACGACAGCTTTTATTCCATCGTAGGATAAACTTTCGCCAAATAGCATGTAAACTTTATCAGCTGGAAAGTTCACATGCAACAAAATTTAACTTCAGTTTTTTCTGTGAACCGGAAATATCTCTTTTTTTTTAAATGAATCATCGTAAAAACATTATATCTGTCATAGATGATTGTCTTCTTCTCGAAAGAACTTGTTTCCTGTGACGTGTTAAATATCACTAATGATAAGTTGCATCAACTTCACTCCCTGATTATGATCTTATTGTCAGATCACGGTCTTATCTGGGTTGAACTTGAGGTACTTGTTCCCTGTAGGAATTTGAGTACATAAATCGAGGACTTGAGTCCTCATCACTTGTGTGCCCATGGAAAGGAATTGCTGGCACACTAGGAGGATTTGTGTGCACATGGGATGTACTTGCGTGTTGATTAGGTGAATGTGTGTACCAAGGCAATGGTATTGCTGCAGGATTTGGGAGGTTCAAGATACGCACAAAACGGGCTAAACGAACGCGTGATTTGTTAAATTGATGGTAGTACATGCTCGTTATAGGATCACCCGCCATTATGGTTACGTAATGCCGAGCAGTTTCGCCTTCTATTAATAATTTAATATTTCCTAATCTACCCTCCGATTCCTGTGTCACAGCCATCATTGGAGTCAACATATATCCATGATTTCTTTCTACAACAAATCCAATGATGTACTTATGAGATTTATCCAATGCTACTTTCGGCCGGTCTGCAAATATTCCTCTAGTTCCACATCGCACATTAGCTGGAATATCAATGGCAGGAAGTTCTCCGCAGCAAAATACAGCAGATAATTCTGCAAAGACAATTTATAGATAATAAATTAATTCTTTTTTTAACTGTTAAATTAATTAATTACACTGCATGATTGAGTCCATTTGAAATCAGGCAAGCTCTACACTTCAAGTCCTCTTTCGAATTCCCTCGAAAAAAAAGTTCTCTGTGAATCAAGCAGTGGAATTTTGTTCGAAAATATTAAAATTAGATTTTTTTAAACCCACACTTATATTTTTTGATAATTTCTTGTGTAATTTGACGTTCTGTAAGTGAGTTTTACTCAGGCTAAAGAATTTTTGTGTCACGCATCGTCCAGTTTGAATTTGATACATCTGTAAAGACACCTTAAGAGTACGCTAGAAGCTTAAACAGATTTCCTCATCTAATGCTATTGGAAGCAAGGACTTCAATGATGTAGAAGCACAACGGAAAATTCAATTTAACTTATAGATATTATTGTGCTTACCTTTAGGGAAAACCCCTAAGATGAAAAGTAGAGGAACAAGCAGAGTCTCCATTTTCTTGACGTAAAGAAAACCAGCTAATGCAGAATTTTGATAAGTCTGTGACTAATACATATTCATGAACATTTTTTAGTATACGTGTACTGGTCTCTATCTCATTCGGCCTTCTAAATTTTACGACACTTTCTTCAGTTTGTAAAGTTATCATCTTAATTGAAACAATGAGGAAACAGTATTATTCAATAGCAGGGCAGTCGAGCGCCGTTCCGGAACCCGGGGTTATACATTATCACTCACCCTGCCCCCTTTTCTACGCTGCTTTGTAAAAGAATTGTAATTACCAAAGCCTAGTTGCCAACTAGGACCCAGGCAGCAAAATATTTCAAAATGATTAGAAATGACACATTAAAAATTGGAAAATCCACTCTTGTAATCCAATTTAGCGGATTTGCAATAGAAGACTATAATCTATACCGGTTTTTCTCTTTGAACCGAATTTACCGAGATATTTTACGGCAGTAATAGAATCGTAATTTAAGAGAACGGGGCGAGGCATTGCGGCACGATCATTAACCTCGGGATCTGACCCCTCAAAGTTTAGTCTTACGTTCCATTTTCGCTAATCTCAATTATTCCTTATACCCACAAGCAATACATCATAGTACAAATTAATTTTCGTACTAATCTCATTTTTAAAAACTTTACTTTTGCAAGAGAATTAAAATAATATGTACGTTCCGAGTGCCAAGTGATAAAATCGGTATAATTTTTTAATCTATACTCTATTTTCTATTGAGAGTGACACGCAAAGAGCAAGCGAAAGCTTGAGTTATTATGCAGAAAAAATAAAGTTTCATCTGCACTTATAATTCCTCTACTTTTTTTTTTTAAATATAGTTTTTTGAAAGGGGAAAAAAATTATTAAAGGGGAACATCCTGGAGAAATACAATTTGAATAAGAGGCCGAACTTGAATAACGTAACGGATTATAGGATTATGGGCCAAAAAATTAACTTTATTACCATAACGGATGATTTTTTTAACAAAATACTTGAATTTTCAACAAATAAAGATTTTTCAGTCATGAATGACAACGATATTTCATCTAAATTGTTCAACCTTAAGACAAAAAACGAATATTCTCTACAAAAATTGAATTTTCGACTAGAAAATATGAATCTGAAAAAACAAATTACTTCTTAAAAAAGTTTTTCAACCAAACTTTTCAAATAAAATAGAGGAACTTTCAAGCAAAGAAGATTAATTTTCAATAAAACAATTGCAGTTTCATCCAAGAAAGATGCATTTTCTACTCAAATTAATGAATTTTTTAATTAAAATGAAATTCTTTTAAAAGTTGAATTTTCATCTAAAAAATATTTCAGTTGACTTTCTAAGACCAGTATATGAATTTTGAACAGAAAGTGAATATTTTACGAAAATAGTGGAACTTTGAACCCAAAAAGACGAATTTTCAACGAAACAATTGAATTTTGAAACAAAAAATAGCTTTACAACATAATTTTTGAATTTTCAACCAAATAGTTTCATTTTTATTCCAGAAAAATACAATTTCTACCAAAATTATCGATTTTGAAATTAATTAGCTATTAATAAGACTGATTAAAAAAAAGTCGAATTTTTAACCAACAAGGATGACATTTTAACATAATTGTTGAATTTTCAACCACGCATTTTGATTTTCATGCAAGAAAGATGCAATTACCACCAAAATTGATGAATTTTTTAATTGAAGACAAATTTTCAACAAAAAAAAAAGATTTCGAAATGCATTGTTTCGATAAGAGATTGTTTAACGTTGGCGTGCTTATTTAAAATGATCAAATGAGCAAGAACATTGTTGTTAACAAATAATACTACTAAAATAATTAAAACTAATTCCCTGATCACAAAATAGATTTATCAAGTGAAAGGTGAAATAATGGTTTGATTATTCTTCCTAAAAAAAAAAAACAATTTTAAATTTAAAGCAAGGAATACCTTTTTTATCACTATTATGACTTTACAATCATTTTTAATATCTTTATTCAATTTAAAATTATTATTTGTTGGAAACAATATTATAATCAGCAACAAAACAAAATTAATTATTTAAAATAAGAGCGCCAATGGAGACCTATCCAAGGGCAGACGAAACGCATGCGCAATAAGAAAATATCTCAAAATTTGAAGCACAGTTTGGCAGTGAGCACAGTGATCCCAGATTTGAAACGAGATGCGGTTCAATACTATGACAGGGCTATGTCCGTGTGAATATAGTAGGAGACGCTGTAAATGACTGAGTTGCGCGCGC
>NC_046657.1:19367784-19374217 GCF_010883055.1 Belonocnema kinseyi | reverse complement strand
CGCGCGCAACTCAGTCATTTACAGCGTCTCCTACTATATTCACACGGACATAGCCCTGTCATAGTATTGAACCGCATCTCGTTTCAGATCTGGGATCACTGAGTGAGCATGATCTCGACTTCTGGGTCGGAATTCAAGCAAATTAGACGGAATAATGTGTAGCGTTAAATTCTGAAATTCTCAATGTAAAAGTTGTATTATTCATCTAAAATCTGTTCACAAAGATGTGATAAATTATTTAAATTCGATACCAGTAAAACCTATAGGAAAACTGCGGCTGAAGAGCCAAAATTGATCGAAATTACTGATAAAAGAGGAGTTACCACGTGGCTCCTGGCTTGCATCCAGAGTTCATCGTAGTTCTGAATGGTTTGAAGCTCTGAACCGTTAGAACAGATTGAATCGAGTCGACCTCTCAAAATTTGATTTGAATCGCTCTTCTCAGACTGATGTGACTAAGTTGGACTGGAAGACTCGCAGTCTTATAACCTCCAAATTTCCAACCTCAAATATCAAAACTCCCTCCCCTCCACATTTATCTCGCTTTCTCATGTATGTACGTCGAAGCCATACGTAAGTAAAATCTTTCGTATAGGTTAAACCAGGTTTGTATTCCCTTCAGATCAGTAAGATTAATAAAATGACTAAAAACTCAATTATGGAGTGCTTCGAAAGCACTGACCCGTCAGACCCCCAATTTACAAAGCGAAAGGCAATCGATGACCCCAACCTAAACTCAATGAATTCAATTAGTTACCTAGATTCAAACCAACACGGACATAGTTCTTAAAGCACAGAGCGTCTATCTAAACAACGGCAAACAATTCCGACCTCATTTATAGTATCAGCTCTATCTCAAAGTAGAAATAGATACATGGAATTCCACGATGGCCCATTCATAGTGATAATTTGCGGGAAAAATCAAGACTGGTAACATACCCAACTTACACATTAGCTCTATAGGAAAAATGCTACGCAAGCTTGGCATCCAAGGTTAATTTCATAACCCTTGAGCTCTCATAGGCTGCAAATTGCGAATCAAATTTAAAACGTTCTAAAATGCAAATTCCTTAATAGACACGCTCTCTCACCTTGAACTATTAGTCTATATCCCAGATTTGAAAGTTTGCCTAATGTGCCTAATCAAAAACGTTAACCCATGCGAAATCGAAGAGGAAATCCTTAATGACCGCAAAACAAATGCAGAGATAAAAATTCCTGTGATAAACTATATGGACACATAAAATGTAAATCAAGTTCGAAGATGCTTTATCTGTTTAAGATTCGGTCATGATGCCAAGCATTGCTGGTCCAAAATTTTTAGGTGTAAAAAATGCGCTGGAGATCACGATCACGTTACTCGCACTTTTGAGGATCTCCACAAAGAAATACAAAAACTAATATCATTTAAAGGCCTATTCTACACGACGCAAAAAATTAGATTCCCCACTGCAACCCATCTCCACCCACTGCAACATATAACTTAACAAACTGTTGTTCCCACTTTTGCTCAAATAAATTTGACTAATAAACTTTCATTTTACCAAAGGGAACGTTCAGCTAAAACCAACTTAATTGACAGCAGGTTAACTTTGCCTATCAATTCCGTCAACACCACATTTACTAAAACTAACTTAAACCAAAACATATCACCAAAAATCACTTTTCAATTCTATTTGCCACAAACAAGTCAAAAAATCTTCTAAAACCTTCGCAATCACAAATTAACAATTTAACCCTAAAACTAAACCAGCTATTAATTAGCGGTGTTTCGGAGGACAATGACTTAGCAGATGTTAATTAATGATTAATAATTCTTTTTCTCCTTCGTGTATAACCTCATTAATAATTTAGTAACCACTCAAAATGTATGAAACCTTCAAACAAACAATACAGAACCCGGAAAATTAGTTATTATACAATGGAACTATAGAAGCACATTGGGACCAACACAGGGAAATTAAATATACTCTAGCGCAAGTAGATAGTTATAATACTAGTGCAAGAAACCTGGTTCATCGATGAAGACGAAGTAAAGTTTAACGGATTTAATATCATAAGAAAAGATCGCACAAAGATCATGATTGACATGACATTAGATGGCAACCAGAAATACAATCTTTTATCAACTAATAGGCCCCCTGATATTCAAGCTAACTTGGAAAGCCCTGCTTAAATCATACAACTCAGAAAAAAGAATAATTGGTGGAGCTTTCAAACGCCCATAATTTATTGTGGGCTAGTCAGGTATCTCGATTAAACGGTGGCAACGAAGTAGTAGACAAAATAAATAATTCAACATTCATTCTTCTTAACGATGGTTCTCCCAAAATGTCAAAGTCCCTTAACCCAAATACTCAATGCCCATCTAGCGTTCCGGATCTGACCTTAGTTTTACTAGAAGCCGTTAAAAATTCGAAACGAGTTTTCAGAAGGGAAAAAACTATGTTTCCTCTAATTTTGTGAACTAACTAACCCTCAAATGGAAGCCAAAAGCATCTGTCTTATTGTCAAAGCTTTTAAGAATCGAAGAAACCCTGACTTCTACATAATTAGAACAGATAATATGGAGAAACCGGCGCATGAATATTTTGATAAACTTGCCCTGTTAAAAAGCATCCCAGCTATACTTTCTGGCATTCCAGTAAACAATTTTAACTGAAATCTTAACGCTAACAGCCCCTCTAGTCTAATCGAATTGAGGCGAGTCATTGCTTCAATCAAGATTAGTCTATTCCTGGCCCAGACGGAATTTCTAACGAACCTATCAGTAACTTACCGGAAATAGCCATAAAAACCTTACTGTCATCTTTTAATAATATCTATAGCTCTGGAAGGTTTCCACAAACTTGATTTCACTTATTTGTATATTTAGTACCAAAAAAGAAAATAAGGGGTACAGACCTATAACTCTAGCCTGTACTCTACAGCAACTTATAGAAAAATTAATTATATTCTGACAAGAAAATTCGATTTAACATAGACAAACACAAAGCTTGGTTAAAGAACGAATGCGCGGGAGCCATATTTATAGATATTAAAGGAGCCTACGACAGTGTCCACCCGAAAATATGGATTGAAGACCTGCTTGAAGAGGGAATTCATCATAAAATAATAAAATGTATACCTAATCTGATACACAAACTTACTCTCTACTTATACCAATGTCACCATTCTCTTTAAATCCGAAACGCGTACATAGGTGTCCCTCAGGTGTCAGTTTTAGCTCCCATAATGTTTAATTTCTACTTAAGGAAAATTCTAAACCACGTTCGTCCTTCTTGCAAGATATCAATTCAAAATCACTCTAATAGAGGGACTTGATCTTGTAAACTACTGGTTAAAATCACAAAACCTACTGATATCCTTACAGAAAACAAAGTTCGTAATTTTTTCAAGAAGAAATTTTGACCTAAACGAAAACCTTATTGAACTAGCTGGGACCAAAATCGAAAGTTCAACTGATGCTCTGTTCCCGGGATTGAATTACGATAACAAATTAACCTGGAGAAAACACATAACTGCACTAAAACAAAAAATTCTCACTAGAACCAACATCAAAAAATCAAATATAGGGATTAGGGAAGGCATCCATACAAACAACATAATACAAATTTACAATAGTCTAATAAGACCGTCCATAGACTGGAGTTCATCGTATTATGTAGACACAGGCAAAATCCTTCTTTCAACGATTAACTCGTTTCAACACGCCGCACTGAAATTTAGCTTAGTAATAATAGATTAATAGGAATAAGATAGATTTATACATAAATCCTAGATTATTAACGAAAACCCTGTATTTAACAAACTGAGAAGCATGCACAATTGAATTCATGTCCAAAATAAAATTTCCAATTACAAGAATCCCTCCGTAAATCGAAAATGATTAGTGCATAAAGACCCCTTTACAAAAATTAATTCCCACCCATACCACGCAATTTTTAACTTTCCTACAGAAATTTGAACATTTGAGCTAAATACGGGACTTGATTTCGGTGCTCAATTAAGAAAATCTACCAACCCAGATCAAATGCTGGCCAATTTCATTTTAAACAAATTTACGAACTTCAGTCTAGTTTTCACAGATGCATCTAAAACAGAAAACACAGAAAATCCTTTAGATTCCCAATGTGGTGCAGCATGCCTCGTCCTCAGATAATTATTCAGTCTTTCGGTTAAATTAATCAACATCAGTGCTCCGTGCGGAATTGTTTGCAAATGAAAAAGCGATCAAATTCATAAAAATTACGAATACGAAGAAAGCAATTATTCTCATTGACTCCAGACGGTTCGAGTTTTCGATGTTGGCCCCACTGAAAAACACCGATAATATATCACTCTCAAGATTGAAACAATCACTTTTCCTTCTCAAAAAAGCTAACTTTGAAATAACCCTAATTTGGATTTCGAGTCATTCAGGTACCATTTACAATGAAAAAACAGACGAAATGGCAAAAATAGCAGCTAATAACAATAACTTTAACATAAATAATCATATTTCATATGAAGACATTAATTTATACATATATTATTCCAAAAAGTATCCACATTATACCCTAATGACTTAGGTATAAAAATTCGTAAGATTTTATATTTAAATTATCCCGTCCCCAAACAATGGTTTGATAAATCTGAATTATCACAAATTAAAATCAAAATAATTAACAGAATTCAAATAGGCCATGTTAGAACAAATGATTTCCTGTATCAAAATAATAATCTAAAAGATTCCCCCGAATGCATATGTGGCTATAAAAATCAAAATATCGACAACAATTTCTTGCACGAAAAGTGCTCTTATTTTTGAACAAACAAGATCAGAACTCATTAGAAAACAAATATTTCCACCTTAGAACACGACTGGCCTTGCTTTTCCGGATGATCAGAAGGTGCTGAACCTGATAGCTAGTCTTTTCATACACGTTGGCTTTGATTTATAAAAATATTCCCCTTACACATATTCTAAGACCCCACTCTTCTCTGCACAGCACATTTGGGAGTGCAATGTGTGTGTGTTCGTGTGTGTATATATATATATATATTAGATAATTATTAAGAAGGATTAGCATTTTACTATTGCTGTTTCTTCTTAAAGAATTAATAAGTTCAGCACCTAGGACTTTAGAGCAATTATTTTCTGGATACAACGGTGTCGGAAGATTTAAGTTTGAAGATCAGTTTCACAATTTCAACTAATTTAATGATGCCCCTAAAACCTTTACTTGGTTAACTTTCTTTAAAAGAAAGCATTAAATTTCAATAGGATCGGTTGAATTTAATTATAGATTCGTGCGAGTTATTTTCCCGGTTCAGTTTTTTAATGCATCTAGCAAAATGGTTTTGTTCACTGCATTTGGTTTATTTCAGGAAAAATTTTCGTTAAATGAAGCAAATTTTTGTTCAGTTGACCACATTCGTTTAACAGTAAACTCCAAGAATAACGGCTGCGTTTATGTTCACCGAAAACATTTCCTCCATAAATTGGAAAATCCTCGCGGTATTCATTTTTTAATACGTCTCACTTTATTTAAATGATTTTAACGAAAAAATCATTCACCTTGACTTACAGAGCACATCGGCTGCACTTTGGTTAGTTTATACTTTATAGTGAACACTCAGCCAAGTTCAGTCCTTTGAACAAACCTTAAGTTTCTGTCGAATCTGATACAAAATTCCAAAATTGTAAACAAACACTATAAACTATAAACTCACCAAAGTGCAGCCTATGTACTCGTTAAGTGTAGCCGGATGATTTTTTGGTTAAAATCAGTTAAATAAAGTGAGAAGATTTGAGAAATTAATACCGCGAGTATTTTCAAATTTATGAGGCAAATTTTTTTAGTGAATGTAGACACAGCCGTTTGACATATTACATATGTCAAATAAATATTTTCGTCAGATAAATATGCTGCAGCGTTTTTATCTAATTTCAAGATAAAATTTATTCCTGGGGTTTACTGTGTTTCTTGAATGAATCAAAGTTTTTGGTTGAATCGTTTTGCTGATTTTAGATAATATTCTATTGAATAAAAAAAGTTTGTTTGATCTATGAAATAAGTCAACAAAGGACCACGTTCTAGAGTTTAAAGCATCGCAAATATAACAAAAATATAAATGTAATGTCAGTTGAATTGGCAATTTAGTAGTCAGCGTTGGCAGAACGAGAGTTGGAATCTTGGTGATTCCGTATACTGGCTTTGCAAGAAGTAGGGTTTTAATGAAAGGTCCTGTCTTTTTAACATTGGCTGTCCGGAAATTGTATAGTTAGGTATGATTCGCTCCGGCGCCAGACTGAACTTAAGTCTACTGTACTATATGTAGATTTTACTCACGGAGTAAGATATAAGGAGGCGCAACTCTGTATGTAAGAAGTAGGGCGAATCGTTGGACCGAGATCGCGAGATCCGCCCGTCAGAACGGCCGGACTTTA
>NC_046657.1:19350867-19367684 GCF_010883055.1 Belonocnema kinseyi | reverse complement strand
GTTTATTTGACCGATCAAGCAGTAGCTTAAGTCAGCTGACTTCGCTTCGGGTGGCGCTCGCTAGATGGGTCTGATGCGAACTAAAGTCCAGCCGTTCTGACGAGCGGATCTCGCGATCTCGGTCCAACGACTCGCTCCGCTTTTTGTCGCGACTGCCATACAAGTTGCGCCTCCTTATATCTTACTCCGTGGTTTTACTGCGATTTTCCTTGTGCACTACAAAAATATTGTAGGTGAACACTAGTGCAGATCTTTTGCAAAGCGGGCGCATCCGCTGGGGTTAAAATCACACGGGAAAAAAGTTGAGCTATGATAGGGATATTATTCCTTATTATAGCTAAACATTTAGCTAATAACAAACGAAGCAATTTAGAAAACTCCCTGGATCAGCGAAAATGAATATCTTTAATCATTTTCCATATACCAGGGATATCGTATAGTCAAACCCCTAATAAGTATAGCTATAAAAGATATATTAAGAATAGATGTCTGAAGGAATTGTTGGAAGAGCACCGGTGCATTGTGGGAGCAGCTAAATAAAATGGCGACAGTCTAATCGGGAGCAGTGACAGTTCAGACTTAGTTTAGATAATTAAACGCATTTTACCAATTAAAATTTGCGCGAATGTTAATATTAAATAAAGTTTGTGTTGCGGTAATAATAATTTACAATTTTTTCGACTGTAGGCCGTAACTATATTGAAATATTAAGAAACGCGAAAAAAAAACAACGAACTTGACCTTCAAATGCATTATAGAGATTTCAGGGAAATTCATTTTCTCGATACCAGACGAAAAATTGACTACTGTGAGTTAATATATTTCTATAACAACTAAATGTTTTTCTAATCTAAAGATAATAAAATTATACTCAGTCTGTCGAAAATAATAAAATTTCGAACTTAGCAACTTTGACCAGATTACTGATTACGAGAACAATTTATATACAGGAACTAAATGTTTAACTCAAACTAACGAAACTTTTTACTTAATTTACGCGGACACTTTCTTTGAGTTTAATATATTCTCGATTCACTCGTTCACCTCAAGATTTTTTTTCCGTGCAGTAGTTTTTTCAGTGAGGAGGGCGGGATTGACAGTGGATTTAGTGATAAGACGGGACGTTTCACATAAGGTGTGTGAGAAAAAATAACTTTCCAGTAAATTTGATACATGAAAAACACTAATTAAAATCCCCTCGAAGACCTACCACTTAAAGCGAGACCAACCTCTTTACAATCTAGCGAACGTGGTGCCCCTCAACCATGTCTAGAAAAATATTCAAAAATTTCTCAAATACAGTTCGGTCTCCTTAATATTACTTAATGCTATCTGTAAAGTTAAAAAGGTGCATTAGGGACGCGGAAAATTTGTATAACGTAATTATTCATTTCCAATAAAACAGAATTGACTATAATAATCTACTATTCATTTGTTCATTGATTCTGTTTCACATTAAAACTCCTATATTTCCGCTCGCTTAAAATACTTTTTATTTATCAAGACTAAAAGATTGTTCTGGGTGTAACATTTAACTATTTGACTAAAAATTTAGGTATCTTGTTGAAAATTGTTTTTTTCTTGTAGAAGACAAACCTTCTCTGTTGAAAATTAATTTTTTAAAATTTATTTATTTGAAAATTAACATGCCTATATTGTTTAAAACTCTTCTGGTGTGATAGAACATTAATCTTTTTGTTTGAAATTCATCCCTATGGGGCTAAAGCTCTACTTTTTACTCCCTAGGGAGTGAAAAGTGACGACAGATGTAAATAATAAAAATTATACATTGCTTGCATTTTACGATAATCAGCCCACTAACCGTAAAAACAGGAATAACATTTTTGTTGTAGATAATAGAATTTTGCGGTACTTTATGGAAAGTTACCATATATATTTGATGAAATTACCATAAATGATCAAAAGTTTCCGAAAATTTCTTAAAATTTCCGGCAATTTATAGAAATTTTTTTATTCAGTTTTGAGTAATTTATTTTAAATTACCGTGAATTATCTGCAATATTACCATGCATTTAATAAATTTCTGGAAATTTAAAAAATGTTTTAAATTGAATTTTGGGTAATTTATGATAAGTTGCCATATTTACCTGTGGAATTTCCATAAATGACCAAAATACACGCATTATTTCAGCCCTGTTCAACCCCTATGAGACAGGGCTAAAGCTCTACTTTTTACTCCCTAGAGAGTAGAAAGTACGTTTTATTCCCCACAAATTGAAAAGTGAGGTCAGATGTGAATAATGAAAATTATATATCTTTGAGTTCGCATTTTACGACGATCAGCCCACTAGCCGTAAAAACTTTAAGGAAATTTAAGTTGCAGATAATAGAAATTTGCGGTAATTTATCGAGAGTTGACATACATAATTGATCAAATTACTGTAAATTACCAAAAATTTCTGGAAATTTTTTTGTATGGAATTTTGATTAATTTATCTTAATTTACCATAATTTACCTCTAAAATTACCATAAATTACCTAATTCATAAATTTCCGGAAATTTATAAAAATGTTTAATATTGAATTTTGTGTAATTTTTTATGTTTCCACATTTACCTTTAAAATCACCATGAATGACTAAACACTTTCATAAATCTCCGGAAATTTAGAAATTTTTTAATTGAATTTTGGGCAAGTTATGGTAAATTATCATAAATTACCTGTAATATTATCATAAATTGACTCGCTCAGAGCAAAAGCGAACTAAAAAAAAACGTACGCAAAAGTGAATTAAAAATACGCGAGAGCAAAAACGACTTAAGAATTGGCTAGAGGTAAAACGACACAAGAAGGAAGGGAGAAGGTTCCCCCCACTTTTCTGCTGCGAAGACCAGCCTCGTGTAAAGCCGAAAAGACGCGAACACGAAACCAAAAATTATTATTACTCATGAAAAAAAAGTTTCAACAACATATTTCACTTTTCAAGAAAAAAATTGAATTTGAAAACAAATAATTTAATTTTTAAACCAATAACTTTCTTCCTCAAACAGAAATTCAACATTTTAAAAGTCAATTTTAAAACAACAAAAAAAAAACGTATTTTTAACAAAATAGATCAATTTTCAATGAAAAATGGTTACATTATCAGTTTGAAAAATAAATTTACACAAAAGTTTTGCTCAGCAAAATAGTTTAATTTCCAACAAAATACATGAACTTTCAACCATCTAATTAAATTTTCGACTTAAATGATGAATTTTTAACCGAAAATGGAATGTTTAATCTTTATCTAAAAATATATTGAATCAACAGAAAACAAATTTTACTAAAAAGATGCATTTTTAACGAAAGAAATGAATTCTTAATTAAAATATATGAACTTTAAATATGAAGAATAAATTTCTGCCAAAAAAGATAATTTTTTTAATGAGAAGGGTCTATTTTCTTGGAAAAATAACACATTTTTTAATTTAAAAAATACATTTTCAACCGAAAATGATACAGTTAAACTTTTTAATTCCAGAAATTAATTTTCAACAAAATATTAGAATTTTAAATTTTAATACAAAAAAAAACGTGAACTTTTAACTGAAAACAGTCAATTTTCATACAACTAAAAATTTAACACAATAGTTCAATCTTTAACGAAAAAATATATAAATTTTCAGCTAGAAAAGATAAATTTTTAATCAAAAATGATACAGCAAAAATTTCAGTTAAATTTTTTTTTCAACTAAAAAAGAATCGAGTTTTCAATAAAGGAGTTAAATGATTAACCAAAAGAATGAATTTTCAAACAAGAGGACTAACTTTCTACTAAAAAAGAAGAATTTTCAAATGTGAAAAGATAAATTGTAAAAAAAATCAACAAAATTGTCAAATTTTCAACTTAAAAATTAATATAAAAACTAAAAAATTAAGTATTTAACCAAAAATGTAAAAGTTAAATTATTAGTTAAAAACTTTAATTCTGGACGGAAATAATGAATTTTCAACTAAGAAATATAATCTTTAACAAAAAATGAAACCGTTTAATTTTAAATTCGAGAATTTAATTTTGAACAAAAGGAAAACATTAGAATTTACAACAGAATAATTAGACTTTTAAACAAAGAAGTGAATGCACAAATAACAAATAGTTTTCTAAAAAAAAAGAAAAAATTTCAACAAAATTAATTTGCAAAAAAACGAATTATCCATAAAATAGATGAATTTTCAACCATGAATGCCATCGTAACATTATTAATAAAAAAAATTTTAATACGAATTTACCCAACATTTTCACCAGATATTTGAATTTGTCAACTAAAAAAGATTTTTTAACCAGGAATGGAATAGTTTAATTTTCAGCTGAAAAAAACAATTTTTAAGAAAATCATAATGATGTTTTACCAAAAATGTCAATTTTTAAACAAGAAGGAAAAGTTTCTACCAAAAAGACGAACTTTAAACTGAATAAAGAACAACACTTTTTAACTGAAAATTGCATTTTGTACTCAAGGTTTCTGTAGAAAAAATTAAATTTTAACACAAGAATGAAATACAAAAAAAGAATTTTCAACCAAAATGTTTATTCTCTTTCTGTAAAAAAAGGTTTAAATAAGTAGATTAAAAATCATCATTCTATCGACAAAAAAACTTTTTCACTACATTAGTCGACGACATAACATTAGAATACGAACTGAATACGAACTGAATTATTAAGAGAAACATTTAAGAAAGTCCAACTCATTTTTATTGGACACAATTCTTTTTAGTTTGAAACTTTTTGGTTAAAAATTGATTTTTTGAACTGAAAATTTAACTGTTCCATTTTTTGTTAAAAATGTATCACTTTCAGTTGAAAATTCAACTGTGTTGTTGAAGAATCATGTATTTTGTTAAATATTTGTCTTTTTTGAAAGAATACTATTCTCTATGTATTTAAATTCATTTCTTTGGTTGAAAATGTAACTATTTTGTTGTAAATTCGATTTTTTTTTAATAAATTTTTTTAACTGAAAATGTAATTGTTCCAGTTTTGGTTCGCAAAGTATCTTTTTTAGTTTAAAATTAACTTTTTTCGTTGAAAATTTAACTACATTGTTGAAAAATAAATTTTTTATCCCAAAATTTAACTATTCAATGTTGGGTTAAATACTTATTTTTTAGATTAAAATTCAATTCAAAGGTTGAAAATTGCTTTCGTGTTTGCTTCAAAATTGGTCTTTTTTAGAGAAAATCAATTTCATTGGTAGAAAATTCATCTTTTATGCATTTACTTTTGTGCTTAAAAATTTAACTATTCTCTTGTAAATTTGGTTGTTTTTGTTGTAGTTAAAAATTTACTTTTTGAATTGAAAATTTAACTGTTTCATTTTTGGTCTAGATTTTATTTTTTCAGTTAAAAATGCATTTCTTCATTTGAGAATTAAACTAATTTGTCAAAAATGAAACTTCCATTTTTTTAAATACTTATTTTTTTAGTTTAAATATTCAGTTTTAAATTTTAAAATTTAACCATTTTTTTGACATCAACGATTTTTGAGAATTTGATTGTTTTTGGGCTGAAAAAAAATTAAATGAGAATTTAATTGTATATTTTTTGTTGAAATCATATCTTTGTTTGTTAAAAATCTATTTATTTTTTCATCGAAAATTGAACTATTTGATTCGAAGTTAGTTTGTTTTTTTCTTGAAATTTGACCGTTTTCAGTTAAAAATTCATCTTTTTTGAAATTAAATTATTCTTCCTTGTTTGAAAATGCACCTATATGGTTAAAACTTCCTTTTCTTTTGTTGTTGAAAATTGAACTATTTTGTTGAAAATTCAAGTGTTTGCTGAAAATTAATTTTTTATACTGAACTTTTAAATGTATCATCTTAGGTAGAAATTTTCTTATATTTGAAACTTGAACAATTTGGTTGAAATTTTATTTTCTTGAAAATTGATATTTCTCAGTTAAAAATCCATCTTTTCAGTAGAAAATAATTTTTATTGTTTAAAAATTCATCTATTTTAATTAGGAATTAATTTTTTCGCTGCAAATGCACCTTGTTGTAAAACTTTTTTTAATGTAGATTATTATGTTTTTAGATAAAGATTCAACGTTTTATCTTCCGATAAAAATTGATCTTTTTTTTTAAATTCATCTATATGGTTGAAAGTTCATGTATTTTGTTGAAAATTAAACTATTTTGCTGAAAACTTTTTATTTATTATTGTACATTTATTTTTTGAACTAATAATGTTTCCGTTTTTCGTTGAAAATTGATCTATTTTGTTCAAGATTCGTTTCTTTATTGTTACAAGCTTGATTTTAAAAATTTTAAATTTAGGTTTTCGGTACAAAATTATTGGTTTGAACATTAAATTATTTGTTTTCAAATTAAATTTTTTCTTGAAAATTGAACTA
Source organism: Belonocnema kinseyi (assembly GCF_010883055.1). Lineage (NCBI taxonomy): Eukaryota > Metazoa > Arthropoda > Insecta > Hymenoptera > Cynipidae > Belonocnema > Belonocnema kinseyi. The sequence continues at coordinate 19,361,328 of NC_046657.1, read as the reverse complement.
TTTTGTTGGAAATTCCCAAAATTTTTGCTGTTACTTAAACTTCGTTTCTAAAATTGAAAATTCAGCAATATTTTTGGAAATTTTTCTTTTCGAAAAATTATATTTTTAGTTGAAAATTCATGTTCTTGTTTGAAAATTCTTCTATTTAATTCATAAATTTATGTCTTGTTGAGAATTCATATTCTTCGGGTTGAAAATTAAGTTTTTCAAGTGGAAACTTAAGTATAAACTCAAATTTTCAATTACAAAATGTATTTATAGTTATTTTAGAGCCTGAAATCTTGTCTCCTTTTTATATTTACATACAGTAAATGATATTTTCCTCCTCGCAACAAATCTAATGACTCTATGGTAACTCAGGATTTGATAGCCGGCGTAAATTTGAGGATGAAAAGCAGCTGATTAGATCGTCATTCATGAAGTCGGGCGAGCTCGGATTCTTGTTCGCGCATTTTCAGCTTTACACGACGCTGGTCTTAGCAGCAGCAAAGTGGGGGGAGCCTTCTCCCTTTATTCTTGTGTCGTTTTACCTCTCACCCATTCTTAGGTCGTTTTTGCTCTCGCGTGTTTTTATTGAACTTTTGCGCGCGTTTTTTTGTTCGGGTTTGCTCTAAGCGTGTCAAATTATCAAGTAGAGAGAGGAAAGTTCATAAAGGAGTAAAATCTGGTAGGGAAAGATATGAGGAAGAGAACATAACAAGGGAAGAAATATTCAGGGTGTTAGGAATAATGGAATATTGAAAGGTATCTGGTATAGATGAGATTCCAAATGCAGTCTGGAAATATATGGTGGGAGGGGGACATAATTAAAGGAATGGGTATGGATAATGTGCAATCGAGTATAGAGAGGACATGCATGAACAGAATTATGTAAGGAAGGAGTAGTTGTACCCATAGTGAAGACAGACAAAGGGGAGGAGGTTAAAGATTATAGAGGTGTAACGCTGATGCCAAAAGTGTATAAAGTATATGTGAGGGGTTTATCGGAAAGGTTATAGAAAGAAGTTGAGGAAAAAGAGATAGAACCACTGAATTAGACAGGGTTTAGAAAAGGAATGAGGGTGATGTTCGTGGATTTAAAGGCGGTGGTTGACTCATCAGACCGAGGCGAGATAGAAAAAGTTATGGTGGAAAGGGGGATAAGAGAGGGATTTATAAGGAGTATATCGGACATTTTTAGAGAGAAAAAGCAGGGTAGAGGCAGGAGAGCAAGTAGGAGATAGTTGGTTGACGAGAGGAATGAGGCAAGGATGTCCTCTTAACCCTCTTTTATTTAATATATTAATATTGGACTTGGAAGAAAAAACAAAGAGAAAAGGTTGTGGAGAAGTTAGAATAAGGAAGTAAAATATATAAAACCTGGCATATGCAGACGATATAGTGTAGATTACAAAGGATTTAGAGGGGATGGCGGGCTTATTTGCAGGATTAGATAAATACTTGGATGGGAAAAAGTTGAATTTAAATGTAGAAAAGACAAAGATAATAAGATTTAGAAAAGTAGGCGGAAGACAGAAAAAATGAACAGAGATATAGAAGGAAATAAAGTTAGAAAGATTTAAAAGAGTTTAAATATATGGGATACACCTTGCAAACAATTAGAAATTATCGAGTTCATATAAGAGCTATTTCTAGCTCCTCGAATTTTGATCCAAAATGGCTGACTAACGAACTTACCTTCATTTTAAACCAATAAAAGAGGGTACCATAGGCCAATCCAATGTGTCAATTCTTTTGAAAGTTATCGTGCTAACAACCTAAAAATCTACATACACACTGACGAATAAACAGACAGATAGACACATTCGTAAAAACTTGTTTTTCGGTTTCAGGGGATTTCAAAACGTGAACGTTTGACAAAAGCGAGGGGGGTCTGAGTTTACACAAATCTAATATCTTCTTTAATTAGAATGTAAAAACGGATTTTTAGAAATATATTTGTATTTTTCACAGCAATAGCCAAATTTTTTGTAAAAAAATGACTTCGGCACAGTGATTTTTTTAACACCTTTCTTCTAAATCCGAACTTGAAACCGCGTTTCATGACAAAAATTCCCTGCCCCAAGTGCAATTATATTTCTTTACTAAAAATTCTGTCCTAAAATAAAAACGATAATTATTTTCTAAAACTCCCTTTTCCAAGTCAAATAAATGAGGAGTAAGCAGATAAAACGGGATAAATCCATTTTTTGAAAAAATTGAGAAAAAGATTGTTTCTGTATGTATGGGTAATCATCAAATCAATTACCGAACATAAGTCAGCGAAAAAAATTACCCAGAGAAAAAAGTTGCAAAAAGTTTTCCTTATAATGGAAAAAAAGAATTCTCCTTCTCATAAAGTATAGATAAGATATACAAAATCAGACACAAGCAACGTTAAATTCTTTAAGGTCATGTGACACAGCTATATTACCTATATTACCGACCTCATTTTTTCAGTTCACTGAATGTTTTTTTGAACCTAAGAACTTTTTTGTAAATAAAATATCGAGCTAAAACTTTGGAAAATGTATTAGAGTACAATAAAGTACGTTTAGGTACTGCATTTTGGTAGGAACTTTACTGAAAATTATTTCATCTTCTTTCTGAACCTCAACATTTTTTGAACGTTCGAAACTTTTTTTATACATAAAATATCGGTCTCAAACTTTGAATGCAAGAGCCGAAAGAAAACTACGTTTAAGTACAAAGCTTAATAATAAAAGATGTAAAAAAATATATTCCAACAATCAATTCCAACGGCATCAGCCGGTAACGTTGTACACGAGAATACGAAACCTGGCGGCCACTAGACGAGGCTCTAGAGAGTTCGTTTTTTTGTGTACAACGTTACCGGCTCATGCCGTTGGAATTAATTGTTGAAATATATTTTTTTACATCTATTATTATTAAGCTTTGTACTTAAACGTAGTTTTCTTTCGGCTCTTGCATTTCTCAAAGTTTGAGACCGATATTTTACGTATAAAAAAAGTTCGAACGTTCAAAAAATGTTGAGGTTCAGAAAAAAGATGAAATAATTTTCAGTGAAGTTCCTACTAAAATGCAGTACCTAATCGTACTTTATTGTACTCCAATACATTTCACAAAGTTTCAGCTCGATGTTTTATTTACCAACAAAGTTTTTTGGTTCAAAAAAACATTAAGTGAACCGAAAAAGTGAGGTCGGTAATATAGGTATTTAGCTGTGTCACATGCCCTTAAATCATATAAATGGTCCATGCCTTGAAAACGGCCATGCGGCGGAGCTAGTAGTAACTTTGTTCTAGGGACCCTGTTCAAAGATATTATAAACGTAGATGCGGTACGGGGCGTCGGAGTGGGGAATTATATATATAGGACATCACATTTTCTGCCCTATCGAGCTGCTGGCCTCATCGTACTACGAAGTCGAATTCTTGTTTTCTCATTCTTCGTAAAATATGAAGGTAAAGCAGTAGAAAATTTTTTTGAGGTTAGAAAAGTTTGACATGTATGTATCGCTGAATTTTTTCAGATCTGAAGCTTTATCCAGGTTTTCGGTACAATCTTTTTTTAATTTAAAAAAAAATGTTCTCGAAAAATCATATTTTTAATTTAAAAAAAAGTATTATAGAAAGACATTTCAAGATAAACAAGTGCTGAAAGCATTTTTCTTTGACAAATTTTTTTTTTTTAATTGAAATAATCAAATATTTATTCCAAAGGAACAACTTTTTTAATGTTTGAAGTATTTAAACATTATTGTTTAAATTTAAAATAATAATTAAAACAACATATATTTCTGGATAAAATATTTTGGTTGAAAATGTATTTAGTATTTTTTAAATCACAAAAGTTCTTCTGAAAAATCGAAATGTTAATTAAAAAACACGTGTTTTTATATATTAATTTGTCGGTAAAATTTGTTGTATAATTTTAATTTTAAATTGAAACAATAATTTTTAACACTTTAAATATTAAGCAATAATTTATTTGATAACAATATTTTATTATCGTAGTTTTAATAAATAATTAATATTGATTAAGAAACAATTTTATTTGGGGAGTCTTATTATTTGGGAATTTTCAAATTCGTTAATATTATAAACTGTTCAGGAATTTTATTTTTTGGGACAGAGAGTTTTACCGAGTCGGGAATTTTATTTTTCGGGATATTTCAGTCGTCCCCATAGATTTACAGAAAATTTGCTCTAATTATAATTTCGGCGCTCGATCTTGTTGATTTTTTCCTACAGTATTATTAAAAAGAAATGTGTATGGAAATTTTTGATGTCACAAAGTTAAAGATAATCTCAATTAAAAATTTAAAAATTCGCTGTACATCCAATTTTTATTCTTGAGACTTGGCAATTTTTTTCTAATCCATTTCAGTGACTGGTAAACAGGGATGATTTTCTCTTAGAAAATAAGTGATTAAAATTTGAAAAAATTGGGTAGGATTTTTTGACATGTAGGTATGTAAAAAAGGTAGACTCCAGAAAATTTAAAAACTAATTTATGAACTATTTATACTCTTTTAAAATACCAATACAATTTACATAACACTAATTGTAAAATTTGCAAGTTTTTAGGCCTTCAGTTTAGGAACTTGAATTTTAACGTTAAAATTGCTTCATTTTCAGAATACAGCCTTATTGTTTGAATTTTCAGAATTTTTCGAAATTGTTAAAACGCGAAAAAGTTTGAATTTAAAATTTAAAAATGCGAAAATACACCATTTTCCATGCTCATTTGCAATCCAGCGAGTCACTTTTTTTCGCTTCTTTTGAAAGTCGATCCTTTGCTTTCAGTTTTCTTTTTAAACTATACCTTGAATTCAACGCATTTCAAATTAAATTTTTGCAGCTGCATTTAGATTCAATTATACAAAGGTTTTTTGTTTTATATATAAATTAATTAATACATTTTATTGGTTTTTCACGACTGTAATTTATAACTCTAAAATGGAATAATTGTAGCTCTAACATGAAAAAGTATAGACTAATTTCATATTTAAAGAGATTCTATCACATATAGTATATTGAACTATTAAAACCTCTGACCTTTTTTAAGGTTTTTAAAACTCTTTTAAAAACTTTTTTTTTGCAATTTTGGTTGTGATTTCTTAATAAAAGAATAAGTGCTATTTAGTCTCCAGAACAGCAATTTCAAAAATATTAAGAGCCTTAATAATTTAGACATTTTAAATTTGTAGTCTTCAGTATATATTGAATAATTTAAAATTTAAAGCTATTTACATATTTCATCTGAAGTTTTGAATGGAAAGTGTTCGATAATTTTAGATTGAAACCTCTCAAATTATTTAGTTACAAATTAAAATCATACAACTTCAAGTTTTATTTATTTTTCGATAATTCGCCCCCCCCCCCCTTCACAAATTATTTTTTTGGTAAGAAAATAACGCCTGATTTTTGTATAAATTAACAAATATATATTAAAGGTTCACTCAAGGTCATTTTTGTTCAAAAAGCTTGTTCCTGAATAAATTTAACTCCTATTGTTTCCGATTTCGTTCTGTCACTCAGGGTAATTTTCTGTGAAAAATATTGATTTACAAAGAATATTTGTCAAACAATAGAATGGATTTCTTCTCCCGAGATGCAAACAGAATTGTACTATAGTAAAAACAACTGGAAAAAATTAGACGAAAGCCAAATTTGGTAAAGAAAACAAACCTTTATCGACCTGTAAATACTAATTTTATTCCCCGAAAGATTTTTAAAAAATCTCTTCGAAACACTTTTATTGCAAATATTTAATTGAAGAAAAATATTTGTTATAAAAATAAAAATAGTACAATTTTTATATACAATTCTTAAATTAAAAAAATCTGTGTGTCAAACCACAGTCCAATCCGACTATTCTTTCAAAAGTTATCCGATATACAGACAACCACAACCACAATAACGACGACGTAGACGCCAGAGACAGACAGATAGCGATGTAAAAACTTGTTTTTCTGACTCAAGGAGCCTCAAAACGGCGAAATTTAATGAAATTCGCGAAAATCATTTTTCGCATAAAAATCTTCTCATTATGGATGAGAATGTGATAAAATAATCATGGGGCCTTGAAAAATTAGCGTTTTTTGCCTCTTGAATTTTTTGCATATCAAGCTTTTTTTGCTTCAAATGTCCATTTTCGTTTGGTTTTTTGAATTTTAAAAATCCTTTAACTTTGGTAAGTTTGATTTTATCAAAAAAAGTTGTCAGGATAAATTGTTCATATTTTTTTGTAACATAAATAGCTGTCGATAAAATTTGTAAATTTTGAAAAAAAGTTGTCTCAAAAATTTTGAAAAAGCTTCAACTTTTTGGATTTTTATCAAAAATGGCTGTTTAACGAACTCGATCTTTCTTTTTGGTCCCTCGAACAGTGTGTCAAAGCCCAATCCAATCGGACCAGTCTTTCGAAAATTATCCCCGGTATACAGGCAACAACGACGATGCCGGACAGACAAACAGACCCCGACGTAAAAACTTGTTTTCCTGACTCACGGGGCCTCAAAAATTCGACATTTGATAAAATCCGAAAAAGTTATTTTTCATAAAAAAAACTAATACCTTCTCATTTTTTATGAGAATGTAGAAATTATCAACAAGATTTGTAGAAAATCTTTCAAAGAATAAAATTATTGTCCCGTAAGTTACAACCGAAAAATTACAATTTCAAAAAAATGAAAGTTGTTTTAAATATTAAGCTAGGCTCGCAACGGGGACAAATCAGAAAATGAAAGTAAATTTGAAAATTGAACTGCAGTTCCAGTATTAAAAACTAAACAGTGATTGATTTTACAAGGTGATTCTAGATCTGTCCAAAATGTTATAATTTACATATTTTAACGTTAAAATTTGAACTAATTTAATTGCAAAGCCTTAGTAGTGACATAAGTGTAAAGTTCGAATTAATGGCTTCTTAAATGAATGATTTTATTCAATTTCAAAATCTTTTTGAAGTATTATTTCAGTATAAAATATTCCATTTTTAATCTATTTGGTTTGGAAATTAAAAAAAAACAATTTTTAATAGTAAACAATTTGAAAAAGAATTGTCACAATTTCAGAGTGACAAATTTAAACTTGGAATGTTACGATTATAATTGTTTAATTTTTTTATTTGTATTTCGAAGGTAAAAGTATTTCATTTTGATTCTTAAAGAGCAGTTAAATAAGCATTAATTTAGAAAAAAATAAAAAATTTTGGGTAGATTTAAAATGATTTTTTATTTTGAAAAAGTACATAACTCAAAGAGAATGTTTAAAAATATTTCAAAACATTTCAAAAGATTTACAATATTAGAAAAAATCTGGAAGCTCTTAAAACAAAAATCTTACCGAATTTAAGAATTGCCGATAGAAAATTTCCGAATTATACAATATCCGGGCTAGACAACTCTCTAATTTGAACAATTAAAAAAGAGTTAAAAAAAAAATTAATAGAATAGTAAAATATTTTTACCGAGGAAAAAACCTTTTTAATGTTTAAAGTTTCTAAAAATTATTGTTTGCATTAAAAATAACAATAATTGAACAAATGTATTTTTGGATAAAAAAGTTGTTTAAAAATGTCCATTTTATTTTTGTACATTACAGAAAACGCTCGCAAAAATAAAATTATTATTTAAAAAAATAAAAATAGAAGTCGCGTTAAATCAGCCTCAGAGAGGAATTTTAAATTGAAAGGGTTTAATATATTTTCAATTTAAAACATTCAAATTGAGTAATTTTATAAACAGAAATTTCAAGAATTGTATTATTTGAAATTTTTTCATAGAGTTGATAAATTAAAAATACAAGCATTAATATTTTTTAAATTTTGAATATGCCTCAAGTGTAATCTGATAAATTTAAATTATTTAATTTTGAAAGTTTTGAATTGAAAATTGAAATGCAGAATTCTAAATGTTTGTATTTGGGTACTATCGGATTTTGGAGGCCATTAATTTAAGCCTAATCAAGTTAGAAGGCTTACAGTTGTCAATTTTACGATATTAAGCCCTTATATTCAAAACCAAATTAAATTTTAATGTTAAAATTTTTAATTGTTTAGGATTTGATTCTTAAATTCAGAATTTTTTCAATGCTTTAAATTTTTAATTTTACACTTTCAAACCTTTCTTTTTTAATTTAAATCATCGAGAAAAAAAAATTACATTTTAGTAGACACGACTTTTTTTTACGTAAAAAAATTAATTTAGGAAATACCCCGTGCGCCAAAGTGAATAATCCGTCAAGAGGAAAAAATGGGTTAAGCCAAATCTGCTGTTTGTGTGAAGAAACTCACTATCTTCGTTTTGACGTGAGTCTTCTTTACGTGTACGCTGCAACGCGAAAATGACCCTTACGTCAAACTTTAGAGAGTAACTTTTTTTCTCCAAGACGGCAGAAATAATCACGGCTTATCACATTAAAAAAAATTATTTGATAACAAAATTTCGTCACTTACTTATTACATGAAAACATTTGTTCTTGTTTACAAGATTTAAGAAGTAAGAAAAAAATCTTGATTCGAATATATTGGTTTTTGAAGAACAAGAAGATTTAAGCATTATAACGCTTGGGGTAAATAATTTAAAAATATCTTCCTTTTTAATTTAATAAACTCAATATTAAAATGGAAGTTTCAATATTGTCAGAAATAAATATTCACTTTAACTTCAAATACCTAGATGACAGTTTTAACTGGTCCCGTTCATTGTAACTTTTTACATTATGTCTAATTGTCTACTGTGTTATGAATTGCAGTTAGAAGAAAGTTGTGAATAATACAATAGAGCGGAATTAAATTTCGGTTTTTAATAAAGATCTTTGAAAAGGTTAATATCTTTTTCAAATAAAAAAGTGGGGTTTTTTGCATGATTGTTATTATTTTTCTTTAAAAAACCTTTTTTGTTAATGAGGTAATTAATTTATAATGCATAAGCCTTTAAAATGTTATAAAAGGAACTGAAAGTTGATCAAATATTTAAATTACTAGAAAATAAATTGATTTACGAACAAATTAAAAAAAGAAAGTTTTTTATTAAAGGAAAGAATTTAAAATTATTTTTTTAGCAAAATCAAAAATTTTGAATGGAATTAAATATGCAAACAAAAGCTTAATCGACCAGCTGGAAAGTATAGTTTTCTATACATGACCGGTGGAAAACATTTTAAAGTTTCAACTTATTTTTCTCAATGACTACAAAATAAACAAATAAAGGGAACAATTCAAGGAAACTAAATAAAAACCTAAGGAAACTTACATATTTATTAAAAATAAAATAAAAACGGCGTCAAATTCTTTTTAAAAATATAGACTATTAAAGTACATAATAGTTCTGTGAATTTATAGCATTGGTTTATATTATTTTTCATGATTGCGCTTTAAAAAATGTAATTAGCTCAGATATTAAAATAACAAAAAGACGAAAATTATGGCAGTTATGCTATTAAAAAAAAAATTTTAGCACACTTACATTTTAACTTTTTAGACATTTGTCTAGGTCTATAAGGAAATTTAGGGAAAAAATCTTTTTACAAGTTTTTGTAAGGAAATTTCTTTTCAGAATTTTTATTTCTTTAACCAGAAAAAATAGTAAGGACATATTCAACCAGAATTCTGTTTGTTTTAACCAGACAGTTTTTTCAGTTTATTTAAATTTAAATAAATCTTAACTGTATCTTCAATTTCACTTTTCTACTAATTTCCAAAAAAATTATAACTTAAATAAAAAATAAACTTTTTAATTCAAATTTGTTATTACTATTTTATACTAACATCTTTGCCACATTTTGGGCATAATTTTGATTTCAAAAAGTCTTTAGAGCCTTCGAATTCCTTCAAGACCTTTTCTACTCAATTAAAATTATTTTTCCATTTACTTATAAAGTATAATTAGATTATTACCATTTTGGATTTTAAATGCACTATAATTTGGTGCGACCGAATATATGGTTGCCTGTCGCGCCTCTACAAGTATGTGGAGGAACCAATCGGTACATATCGCGCCTCTATAAGTATGTGGCCGAACTAAAACCAATAAATATATACGAGGGTGAATCAAATATTAACCGGAATTCTTTTTTAATATTTATTTATTTATAAAACAATACAAAAATACTATTGATTATTTTTCTACATAGTCTCCTTCTCGCTCTACACATTTTTTCCAGCGGTTTGGAAGCTTGTTAATTCCTTGCTCGTAGAAACTTTGAGGTCGAGTCATCAACCAATTGCGCACGAATTCCTCAACATCTTGATCGTTGTCAAATCGCAATCCTCCAAGTGCATCTTTCATGGGCGCAAACAAATGATAGTCACAGGGTGACAAATCTGGGCTGTATGGAAGATGCTCAAGGGTTTCCCAATGCATATCCTTCAGTTTTTGTTTCGTTTCATCCGCCGTATGTGACCTGGCATTGTCATGAAGAAGGATGACGTTTCTGATGGGGTTACCGCGTCTTTTGCTTCTGTAAGCGGCTTTTGCTGCCTCCAACAGCT
>NC_046657.1:19336299-19350767 GCF_010883055.1 Belonocnema kinseyi | reverse complement strand
AAGGTCACGAACTGCACCAATGTTATCGCCAGAGACACTTGATCTTGGACGTCGATTATGACTCACATTTTCCACACTTTCTCGTCCACTCTTTAACTTTTTTGCCCAATCAAACACTTGAGTTTTAGACAGAGTATCATCCCCATACTGATCCTTCAATCGAGTCAAAATTTCGCATGGTTTAACACCTTCTTTAGTTCAAAACTTTATTATAACCCGTTGTGCAACGGACGCTGGAACCTGTTGCTCACTCATAGCTGTACTGACGAATTGACTGAGTCAAACAGCTCACCAAGCGTTTTACCCACTCCTAATACACTACATTACAAGAACCTGCACTGTGAGAGTGCTTGCGATTGGCTAAGAAAAGTATTTGTAAAATTCCGGTTTATATTTGATCCACCCTCGTATATATATATATGCAATACCACAAACTTGCCTGCCGCGCTAACTACCGGTGTGTGGTGCAACTAATCTCATGCCGTATCTAGGACCTAATATCTTTGGCAAAGATATTATAAACGTAGATGCGGTGCGAGCTTAGTTGCCCGCCACAAATATAGACGGCGCGTCCGGCGAAAAGTCACTTCCATTCTACCCACCACTCCCCGTAGAAAGCACTAATCGATATAGTTTTCCAAGAGCCACTTGGAGCGCTGTAAGCAACTCTCGGCACACCTTCGAGTTGCACTGATGGTAAACTTAGCTTGGACAAGAACCATTTGGATTGAAACTAAATTGCCAATTAAAACATTTTTACATTTATAACTTTGCAAAACTTGGTTGTTTTAATAAATACCACAAATATAAGTCGATGAGTAATTTATATTACGGTTTTATATATTTTCCACTAATTCTAAAATTATTAATTATAAGTTTCATTCTATATATTGTCTATATATAGTTCTTTAATATTATTTATTTTTTATTTTTGTGGTCTTCAATTTCTACGAACTTTTTTAGACTATTCGTCTGATCAAGTTCTCGTATGTATTTTCCATTTTCTTAATTATTATATATTCTAAAGTTTTTATAAAAATTTAATTATAATTCCAAGTGATAGGAAAATTGTTCTTTCGGTTTTTAGATGTTAAGACGACAGTTCCAAGCCAGATTACGTGTCGCATTGGCAAACAAAATTAGACGAACAGAATTTCACTGGCACATTCACACTATGATGAAGGTGCGAGTTTTCTTCAGAACAGATGAATTTTAAATAACAACAGTTAATTTTCAATTAGACAATTGCATTTTTGTACATTAAACATAATTTCAATTCTGTTTTCTCTGGAACTATTGGATAATTTATCTCCCTGATGTGATTTCGTAGGAATGTAGAGTATACTTCGTTGTAGCATTTGCACTGAAACTTTATTTTTACAGAATTCCTCTTCTTTTTTTCTTAATCCATTTTTTATCGAAAATGAACATACGCGAACATGGAAAATGAGGATATTGGTTCAGACACCTAATTTCGAGCTTGACGCTGAAATGCACACGGTGTGCGTGCGCGAAAGCGGGTGTCTAGGCTAAAGAGTAGGGGGTGAAGGTGTGCAAAAGATTGTCTCCAGTTCTGACACGAGCGGATCTGTACAACCCGAACTGGATCTTTTCATCCAGCCGGCTATCTTCGCCTCATTTCGGCTCATTTCGGAAGTTTCATGATAATGGTCTCTGAGCAACGTATTTGGCGCGAGTTTTGAATTTAAAAAACCATAAACGTATACTGGCCATAAGGGCCAGTATACGTCATAAATATCAGAGTCTGCAGGTGATCTTTCGATTTCAATGCAACTTTAATGTTTTTTTTAAATCTAAAACTAATTAAATTCCGCATCAAACTGATTCATTTTTGAAAAAATTAAAAAACAAATTTTATTGAATAATAAAAATTTTAAACAAATAATTTACTTTTGAAGTAAATACTTGGATCCATTCAAAAATAGCTAGAAGACATGAAGCAACAATTCGAAAAAGAAATGCAATAGTCAATGATTCGTCACTTGATTCGCACTAAATTTAAAAAATGTATAGAAAAATTTTTTCTACACAATCGGTATATGATTATTATGTATAAATAAAAATTTGTGTTAGGTAGTTGTGGCAGAAATAAAATCTATGAACAACATAGTTTTTCTGTGTTCTTAAGAATAAAAATAATATTTCCAATGATGTAATTTTAAATGAAAATTATTATTTGTGATGCACAAAATTTTAAACTTACAAAAAACATTTAATTCTATTATTTGTTGCTGCAATGCAATTTTTTCTTACCATCTCTTTTTACCAGTTTAAAACAAATGTTTTGAAAAAAAATTGTGGCTCTTTTCCGGTGAAAACAACAACTGTACTCTACTGTTTCAAATTTAAAAAATAATTTTTCTATGGCGAACGCATGAATGCGATAAAAATAGTTTCGCTCTTACTTTTTAGCCATACTTAACTTTGTATGCGTAAAAAATATAATTTCGTCCAATAATTCAATCGATTTGTAATTCCACATTTAAAAAGACAATAATTATTTACTTTCTACTTACTTTGAAAACAGATTTGAGGATGATGACTTCTCTGGTATGGATTCTTCTTTCGATGAATGAAACAATTTGATATTTTTTATTAAAGTTTTAAGAGTAGAAAACTGTTTCTCGCATATTTCACATTCAGATTTCTTCTTTCTCGTCTCTGGTATAATGTTGAGCACATTTTTAAGATGTCGAATTAAGTTAAATTTATTGGAAAAAGTAAAAGCGCAGGCTCCCCACTCTTCCATATTTGCATTTAAGCGAACACAACTTGACTGAAAAGCGCATGTGCGAACGACACTTCCGAAAAGAGCCGAAGACAACCGACCGGGGGGAAAGATCCCGCTCGGGTTGTACACAGCAAGAAAACGGTTTGTTTATGTAATTATTGTGAAAACGATACGGTGGGTTTTTCGAATTTTGAGCAGAAATTGTTTATTTTTTATTTTAAAAGAATAGTTTTAAGTTTTGATGCCTTCAAAATGTGGGGTAAAAGAAGATGGAAGACACTTTGAGACAATATTTTCAATTTTTACAAATTTCTTAGGAAAATTAAATTTCCCCAGGATGTCAAGAGAATCAAAAAAAATTCTTAAGATTCATGGGAAATTTGTAAATGATTGTTTTGTAAGGAATTTCAAGCGAAAATTGAAAAACGAGCACAAAACATTTTGAACTACTTCCTAAAGTTTTTGTAAAAAGTGTGTAAAAGATTTTAAACAAACTTTTGCCATTTTTCCATATTAAATAATTTTAGAAAAAATTTGAGTAAGTTTGAGAGATATTCAGAAGTTTTGAAACGAATCAAAAATAATTAAAACTTGTAAGGATTTTGTAAAGTTTCACGAAAATGAAAGACACTTTTTCAGGTTCCTAGGAAAAATGAAAATAATTTTTTATTTCTAAAACTTAAATTTAAGACATTATTTAAAACGGCTTCAAAAATTTTGCAGAATAAATAAAAAATGCAGGACATTTAAAAATAATTTGTAGAGATTAAGAGGTTTAGAAAGTTTACAAGATTTTAAAGCACAATGTTACAATTTCATATAATTACAAAAAAAACAAGAAGATTTTAAGGTAATTTTTCTAAAATTTTGAATGATGTTTAACAATTTTCAGAAAAATTCGAGTGAGTTTAAAATATTTTCAGGAATTTAAGGCATTTTAAATAGATTAGAAATATCTGAAAACTGGGTAACATTTTCGAAAATTTATCAAATATTTCTTGATTCCTTCCCTCTTTCTAAAATTCCTAAAATATTTTTTTAAATACTCGAATTTTTCATAATATTTTGTAAAATAATATAAAATAAAAAAATTTCTTTAAAACCTTCTAGATTTTTTTCTTGCACGTCTGAAATATTCAAAAATCTTTTTTTTCTCAAGAATCTTATGAAAATTATGTTTACACAGTTTTAAAAATAAACTGATAATACTTATTTTCAATTTTCAGAGTTTAATTTCAACATTGATTTTATATAACACTTCGACAATTTTTTGAATTTTATAATTTTCTATTTTTTATTTTTATTTTTTTTATTTTGCTACCACACGGACAATAAGATTTTGAGAAAATATTTAATGATTTCTTATTTTGAAAAATTAACTTTAGGATAATATTCTAAAAGATTTCCAAGTAATTCCAAAAAATTTTCAAAATAGAATCTGAATGATTTTAAGGCACATTTTTTATTTCTTTAAACTTAACAATTTTATAAATATTTATTTATATTATAGATATAAATAATAATATCATAATAATAAATAAAAATGATATAATATAATATTATATAATTATATTTAAATTTTAATTTTAATTGAACATGTTTTTCTTTATTTCGAAAAATTTTAGAAGACATTTAGAAGGTTTACAAGTCTCACTATTTTCATCACATTTAAGACGAAATGGACATTTTTATTATGCTTGTTTTTAAATGTTAATTTAATTTATTATTATTTATTTATTAATTTATTTTCTTTTAATTTAAAATAATTTAATGTTAATTATAAAAAGTTTTAGAAAAGAATTCGAGGTGAAATTTTGAAATAAATATTTCACTATTTTCATTGTTTATTTAATAAAAGTTGCAACTATTATTCAATCCTAATGCTGTATGGTTTATTTCGCTCCTTAAAATATTATCTGTAAATCTGATTGATACCTTTTTATTCAAAAAGAAGAAACAAAAACATTAAACTATGAATAGTTATTGTTAAATAAAGAAAACCGGAATTTTGTTTTCAAAATATCACCTCGAGTTCTTTTCTAAAATTAGTTATAATTAATATTAGCATATTTTCCTCGATTTTATAAATCAGTTTTAACAAGGTTTAATTTTTGAACTTAAAATTCATTTTCAAAATTCCCTGATTTTTCCTTGACCAATTTTTCATCTATTTTGATCATTAACAATCAAATACTAACATTAAATTTAAATTTTATTAATTAATTTTAAACAACAAAATTTCTTTTCTACTATAAAAAATGCATTTTTAACAAATTCTTGAATTTACAAACAAAATAATTAAGCTATTTACATTATAGTTGAATTTTCAACTTACTAAAAATAAACTCCCAATAAAAAAGTGTCATAGTTTGTATTTCAATTTAAAAAAAATTAAATTTAACCCAAAAAATATGTATTAAACCTAAAAGACGAATGTTCAACATATAAAAAAAACGGATTTCCTGTACAAAAATTGAATTTTTAAACAATAAATATGACTTTTCAGAGAAAAATTGATTTTCCACGAATCCAATGCATTTTTGCTCAACAAAAATGAATTTTAAAACCAAAGAAATTATTTTATTACACCAAAAAAGGAGGATTTTCAATTAAAAAAGATGAACCTTAAAAAAAGGAAAAAATTAGATTTTCAGTTAAAAAGTTAATTTTAAACTGAAAATAAGGCATCATTTTAAAAAAAAAAACATGAAATTTCTACTAAAACAGATGAATTTGCAAATCAAAAATATAAGATCAAAAAAAAAAAATAGTTGAATTTTTTATTAAAAAGGATTAGAAAAAAATGGAATTTTCAAACCAAAAAGACAAATTTCTAACCAAAAAGAATGCGGTTTTAACAAAATTTTTGGATTTTCTACCAAATAGTTTCATTTTTATCCATAAAAGATGAAATTTCTCTTAGAACAGATAAATTTTTATTACATTTTTTTTTATAGTTGAATTTCCATCCATAGTTGATTCCAGTTCACTTTTCAAGATCAAAATATGATTTTTTTTTAAACAAAAAATAAGTTTCTACGAAAATACAAATTTTTTAAAAAGACAAATTTTTTAACCAAAAAGTACGAATTCAACTAAAATTTGAATTTTTTATGAAAAAGTTGAATTTTTATTTAATAACATTTTAAATCAATTTTCTACGAAATAGTTAGAATTTTAACAAAACAGTGAAATTTTGTACCAAAAATAATGACTATTTAACAAAGAAAAATAAATGAATTTTCATCCAGAAAATATTTCAGTTCTCTTTTCAACACTAAATAATTCAATTTAAACAAAAAGTACATTTTTTTGCGAAATAGTTCAATTTTCAACCAAATAGCAGAACTTTTAACCAAAAAGTATGACTTTTCAACAAAATTGTTGAATTTTCAAGCAAACCCTTAAATTTTAATCCAAGAAAAATTAAAAATTCTACTAAAACAGGTGAATTTTTAAATAAAAAAGACAAATTCAAACAAAAAAAAGTTGAATTTTCATTCAAAAATATTTAACTTTTCAACAAAAAAATGCGAATTTAATATAAAAAGTCAATTTTCTATGACATAATTGATTTTTCAACAAAACAGTTGCTTTTTAAAATTTTTATCCTAGAAAAATGCAATATTTCACGACGTTGAAGTTTGCCACAGATATGGATTTCAAAGTTGTGTAATTAATATAAAAAAAACTAAGAGTCACATCGAAAAAGTAAAAACACCTCTCGATTCGTCTCGGAAAAATCTCGATGTGCATTTTTTTTGTTTAAACAATTTTTTAAACATTTACGCTATTTGTTATTTTTCTGCAATTGTTATAAACAAAGTATGCATCGGATCGAAAAACAAAGTGCACCAATGCATTCCTCTCGAAAAAATTTAAATGTGCGTTTTTTTGTTTTTTCGTAAACGCATTTTTTAAACAATTAGAGCATTTGTTGTTCAGCGCTGTGTTGCTCCGTGTCTGTAGATATGGATTTCAAAGTTGTGTAATTAATATAAAAAAAACTAAGAGTCACATCGAAAAAGTAAAAACACCTCTTAATTCGTCTCGGAAAAATCTCGATGTGCATTTTTTGTTTTTTTTTGTTTAAACAATTTTTTAGATATTTACGCTATTTGTTATTTTTCTGCAATTGTTATAAACAAAGTATACATCGGATCGAAAAACAAAGTGCACCAATGCATTCCTCTCGAAAAAATCTAGATGTGCATTTTTTTTTTTTTCGTGCATTGCTGCACTTTGTTTCTCGATCCGATGCATACTTTGTTTATAACAATTGCAGAAAGATAACAAATAGCGTAATTGTTTAAAAAATTGTTTAGATAAAAAAACCAAAAAATGCACATCGAGATATTTCCGAAACGAATCGAGAGGTGTTTTTACTTTTTCGATGTGACTCTTAGTTTTTTTTATATTAATTACACAACTTTGAAATCCATATCTGCGGCAAACTTCAACGTCGTAATATTTCAACTAAAAAAGATGATCTTTTAAATCAAAAAGATAAATTTCCGAAAAAAATATGTTTCATCAAAAAAAAAATTCAGTTGACGTATCAGCAATAAAATATGAATTTAAAAAAAAAAGGTTAATATTATACGAAAAGTTGAATTTTTAACCCAAAAAGGCAAATTCTTAACAAAACATTGAATTTTGCAACCAAAAAGGATGCTTTTGAAGAAAATTGTTAAATTTTGGACAAAAAAAAAATTAAAGTAAAATAAATTACTAAAAACAGAATAAAACTATTATAAATTTAAATTGAAAATTACAAATTTATTATCTAAGAGAATTAATTAAAAAACTTAAGACCATTCTAGGATTTTTATAGCTGGAAAATAGTGAAAATAAAGCAGGCATTTTTGTATCAAAAATTTACTTACATCTTCGCATTTTCAATACAATATTCATCATTTCTCATTCGTGTTTCCAGACATTTTCTCTTAGGATAAAAAGAGATCATACCCTGCGTTTGGCGCATTAGCGCCCATACAGAAAAATAATATACCTTACTTGATTATCAAAAATTAAATTAAAATTCCTTGGATTTATAATTTGTAGCTTACTTAAATCCTTCTTTAAAAAAAAACTATCGGGGCTGAGAAGCCGCTTCTTTTCGCGCAGCATCCTGCAAAAGTTGCGTGTCGATATCGTCGCCAGGAAGCTGAACGTATCGCACGACTGATCCTCGGATAAAACAGTTTTTCACTGACATCTGAAAACAATTTTTTTTTTTATTTCTAGGAGAATTAAAAATATATTTTTTACTCTAAACATTTTATTTTAAACTAAAAAAATTGGGATTCAAAAGAAATATAGAAGTAATTTCAAAAAAAGTTTACAATTTTAGACAATAATATTTTGGGAAAAAAAAACATTTTCAAACTACCCAAAATAGGTTTTTTTGTTTTTAATTAAGTGTAACTCAAGAGAGTATGAAAATTTAAAACGATTATTTTTCTACATAGATTAAAATTTTTAATTTTCAGCAAAATAATTTAATTTAAAAAAAGTTGAATCGTCAATCTACAAAGATGAATTTTCAATCAAAAATCACAATTTTTCAACCTAAAGATGACTTTGTAACAAAAGACTTGAATTTTCAATTAAATAATTAAATTTTAAATAAAAAAAGTTAATTTTTTTACCGTAAAAAATGAAATTAAAAAAAAATGACTACATTTTCGAGCTAAAACTTTAATAATTTCGAAAAAATAGTTAAATTTTCAGTGAAAAAATTAATTCTCGATAAAAAAACTAATTTTTAACCAAAGAAATTAATTTTATACCAAAAAAAAGATTAATTTTTAACTCAATATATTAATTCTTGAAGGAATTTTAAATCTAAGTTATATTTTCAACCATAGGAATTAATTTTCAACCAAAAAGAAAAGAAACGAATAATTCACTGAGAAAATTAATAAACTACAAGAAAAGAAATCATTTTCAACAAAATACAGTAAGTTCAAGCTAAATAGGACAATTAATTTTCAATAAAAAAAATAATTTTCAACAAAATAGTTCTATTTTAAGCAAACAACAATTTTTTAACTAAAATAATGAATCAATGAATAAAAAATTAATTTAATTAACTAAATAGTTGAATTTTCAACCAAAAAATAAAAATGCTCAACGAAAAATCTAATCGTTGATATTTCAACCTAAAAAAATTTAATTTTAAAACCAAAAACAGTGAAATTCAACAGATTTACTTTCAACCGAAAAGTTGTGATTTTTCACTAAATAAGATGCAATTTCTACAAAAATAGATGAATCGCCAACGAGAAAAATTCAATTTTTTTTTCAATGTTAAATTTATAACTCAAAAGATTAATTTTCTACGAAAAAAGACCAATTTTTAACCAAATAGATGAACTTTTACCTAAAAGAGATCAATTTTGAAAAAAAAAACTAGAATAGTTAAATTTTCAGTAAAAACTTTAATGTTCAAAACCAACAAAAAATCAATTTAAAAAAAAATAGTTAAATTTTGAACGAAAAATTCTAGTAACTCAACAAAAAGTAGTTACATTTTCCATAAACAAACTTTTTTTATTAGAAAAATAATTTTCAATCAAATAAATGAATCTTCTACCAAAAAATCCTTTTAAAAAAAATTAAATTAAAAAAAAAAATTGAATTTTAACCTACAAAGATAAATTTTCAAATAAATGGTCGATTTTTCAAACTGTGCAAATTAATTTTCAAGCAAAAATGGAAAGGTTTAATTTAGAGTTAAAAAAAAAGAAGAATTTTTGAAACGAAATAGTTAAATTTTCATCCCAAAATCTTAGTAAATTCGATAAAACTGAAATAGTTAAAGCTTCAGTGAAAAAACAAATCCTAGATGAAAACTAATTTTCAACCAAAGAAATGAATTACCAACTAAAAATATTTTTAAAAAAAGATGAATTTTTAGCCAAATACATGAATTTTCAACCAAATATATGAATTCTTGACTGAACTTTCAATCTAAGTTACATTTTAAAACATAGAAATTAATTTTCCACAACAAAAAAAACGATCAAGTCACTAAGGGGCTTCCGTTTCCGGTACTGGTCGCGAAAGAATCCTTTTTTGTCATGTGGTGTATTTTGGGCTTTGGTGAAGGGTATAAGGGTGAGTGGATGCAAAAAAGGCAGAGAGTGCGGAGATCGAGTGTAAAGGAAGAAGGGTGAGTGAAGGCAAATGTGTGAAGGGTGATCGTGAGTGGTTTGAAGTGAAAATTTGGAGCGTGTGAAGTTTTTGAGGTTAGGAATGGAAAAATAGTTGCTGGGTCAGGGTGGGGGGGGGGGCGCAAGAGGTAGGTGATAAAGGCGGGAAACGTCACGGAGCTTTGGATAAGGTAGGATGCCGATGACGCGAAGTCCACAAGCTGGCGCCAGAGGGCACCAGTTACTGGACGATTGCACAGATCAGTGCGCTATAGTGCAGTGGGCGACAAACTTTTTGCTTAATTTTCAGGTATGGTCAGGCTCCACCCGACTTAATTTTTTCTACTACTTTTCGGTCTATTCATGTACCTTAGTGTAAGTGAGCTTACTCCAGCAAGGGTCTTTTGTCCACAGGCATGTCAAAGTAAGGAAATTTTAAAACTTTTAATTTTTCAATTAACGATTTGAAAATAGCATTATCAGCATCTACGAATTTTTCCGATTCCAATGATATATTACTTGTCTAGAAAAGTTAAAAATTTGAAGGAGTTTATAATCAAGAAACATCAGATTGACAGTCAATTTAATACTAAATACTTCCTAAACTTTCAACCTTTATAAACAAATTACATGTCTTTGGAATCAGAACAATACGTAGATGCCAAATATATTACTTTTAAGTCACTGATCGCAAAATTACGAATTTT
Organism: Belonocnema kinseyi; assembly: GCF_010883055.1. Taxonomy (NCBI): domain Eukaryota; kingdom Metazoa; phylum Arthropoda; class Insecta; order Hymenoptera; family Cynipidae; genus Belonocnema; species Belonocnema kinseyi. The sequence continues at coordinate 19,340,151 of NC_046657.1, read as the reverse complement.
TTAATCTCACATTTTTTTCCCATGTTATAACAAAGGACCCCTGAGGAAAGGGGTGGTCTGGCCAAGCTCGCAGGTACTGCCCTGAAAGTAGGTCGTAGGGCAGCCAGGGTAACGTACCCTGCCTGGGCAAGAGCGTGTCGGCCACTGCTATAGTGGAAACAAGAGATGACGTTGCTAAAAGCGTGCGCAGTGGGGGGAAGGGTGACGTTGATCGCAGTGACAGCAGCGGCGATGAAAGTGCCGAGAAGTCGACCCGGGTGGGGAGGGTAGCGGATTCAGGTACGGACAAGCAACGGGGAAGGCCCTCAAATTTACAGCTCCTTAACAAACTAGGCAACGCGGGTTCTAACAGAAGTCTGGACGAATGGAAAAAAAAGGCAAGCGCGACTAGCAGGGAAGGGGGGGGAGAAGAAAAAGATTGGCAGGGGAAGATGAGATAGACAGGGACCAGGATAACAAGAGAGTTAGAATTAAACGGAACACACCAGAGAGAGATAGAGGGGATGGGGGAATGTTGGAAAAATTGGAAGCTCTCATTAAAGGGTTTAGAGAGGAAACAAGAAAGAGATTGGATGACATGAATAGGGATATGAATAGGCAGGGAAACGATGTAAGGGGGGAAGTGAAAAAAGTCAGAGAAAAATGGGAAGAATGGGATAAACGCTGGAAGGAGGAGAAAGACAAGGTTTGGGGTAAGCTAGAGAGCATTGAAAATAGACAGAGAGAGGTTGGCGAACAGAGATCTAGAGAAATAAAACAGCTGGAAGAACGGGTATGCAATCTAGAAATTAGGAATGAGCGTATGGGGGAAAAGACAAAGAATGAGGAAATTGTTCAAGGGAATGAAAAGAACGTCCGAAGTGAGAATGAAAAACTGAAGAAAAGACTCAGTGAGATTGAAAGAAGATTAGAAAGGAAAGAAAGGGCAAAGAAGAAAAATCACTTAGTAGTTAAGGAATTAAAAGTGGAGAGCGAAACAGGAGAAGTGGAAATAAAAAATTTTTTGCGAGACATTAGAATGCAGGTAAGGGTGAAAGGAGTCAAGAGAATATGAGAGACAAAGGAAGGAAAAGAAGAAATGTTTCTAGTAAAAGTGGGGAGTGAGGAGAAGAAAAAGCAAATTATGGAGGGGAAAAATTATTGAGAGGAAGAAGGGAAAAAATTGAAGATCTGACATGGAGGGAGAGGAAAAGGAGATGGCAAATAGAGCAGAGGGCTTGGGTAGAGAGGAAAAAGGGGTCATATGGTGTGGATAGGGAGAGACAGGTTATGGATAAATGGGGAGGAATGGTGCTGGGATGAAGAATTAAAGAAAAAAGGAAAAAGTCTTGAGCAAGGTAGGGGGAAGGGAGACAAAAAAAAGTTTAGAAATAAATCAGAGGGGTTTCCAAACGGCAAAGGGGAAACAAAGTGAAGAGGGAAGGGAAAAGAGAAACGTGAAAATAGCTTTCTGGAATGTGTCAGGTTCGAAGAACAAGAATAAAGGATTTTCGGAGGAGTTAGAAAAGTGGGATTTGATTATGATGAGTGAAACTTGGGCAGATGAGAAGGACTGAAAGGGAATAAAAAAGCTATTACCGAAAGGTTATGTGTGGACAATGCAAGAAGCAAGAAAAGAACACGTTAAAGGGAGAGGGATGGGCGGCATGGTGTCAGGGGTGAAAAAAGAATTAGCAGTAAAAGGGAGAAAACATGGGGACATAGAGGAAAAGGATGGAACAATGATAAGAAAAATTATAATTGGGAAAGTAGGAATAGCGGTCGTGTGTGTGTATACATAAGAAGAGGGGAAGAGGAAGGCTGGAGAGTAATAAGGAGGTGGATGGAGAAAAAGAAGGAAGAATTGGTTTTAATAGGAGGGGGCTTAAATGCATGGACTGGCGAACAAGGGAAGGGTTATGGGATGAAGAAAAGGAGGCATATATAAGGAACTCCAAACATAGAGAGACGGGCAGGGAGTGGAGGAAGTTACTAGACATGATAGGAGAAACAGGATGGTTTATATGCAATGGCAATATGAAAGGAGATGAGGAAGGGGAGATCACATTCATAGGAAAGGGAGCAACAGTAATAGACTACATCTTGGCTGAAGAAAGAATGCGGCATATGATAGAGAGTATGAAGATAGGGAATGAGATAGGGTCCGAGAACTTCCCGGTCATAGCTACACTAAAAAGAGGCGTCAGTAATCGCGGCAGAGGGAGGAAGGAAAAAGGGTGCGAAAGAAACACGAAAATGGGAGTCTGGGGGGGTAGATAAATTAAAAGAGTTTAAATAAAAGATGGAAAAGGAGAAGGTTAGGTATGAAAAAGAGGAGGTAATAGACTCGTTAATTGAAAAGTCGAAGGGGTCCATTGAAAAAGTAAATGATGAGCTGATTACTAATGAAGAAAGAGTAGCGGGAAAGAGAGGCTGGTGGGACGAGGAATGCTGGGAGAGTAGAGAGAGAATAACAGAGTGTGTGAGCAAATGGAGAAAAGGGGAAATGGAGGAGTATAACAGGAGGAAAAAAGAACATGAGAAGATGCTAGAAATAAAAAGATACAGGAGAAAGGAAGAATATAAAGCAGAAGTAGAAAAAGCGATCAAAGAAGGTAGGTTGTGGGATGTAATAAATAGGGATAAATAAGGAGAAATTGAGGAAGGAAACGAGATAACAAGAAAAGAAATGGATGAGGCAATAAATAGGTTAAAAAGAAACAAAGCGACAGGAGAAGCTGGGATGGAGAACGAAGGGATGAAGTATGGAGGAGAAGGGATTAGGGATGGGATGTGGAAGATCTGCAACAAGGTCTGGAAAAGGGAAGGTTGGCCGGAAGAGTGGAAGACAGGACTGGTGGTACCGCTTGTCAAGAAAGGGGAAGGAAAGCAGGTAGAGGAATACAGAAGGATCACTCTCATGTCAGTCGGCTATAAAATATATGCAGAAATCTTAAGAAAAAGGTTAGAGAGTATCCCACATAATCGGACGGGATTTAGAAAAGGGATGGGAACTATAGACAACATCTACGTACTTAGCTATTTAGTTAACAGAAATTCGGGGAGAAAGAAAGGGAAACTAGTCGCTTTGTTCGTAGATTTCATAGCAGCGTTTGACTCAGTGAACAGAAAAGTGCTATGGCAGGCGATGAAAGAGAGGGGTGTAGATGAAAAGTTGGTGTAGAGGATAAAGGAAATTTTTACTGAAACCAGGATTAGGGTGAAAATAGGAAAGAAAAAAGGGCATGTTTTCTGAACTGGCCGAGGTCTAAGGCTAGGGTGCCCGTTGAGTCCGTTACTATTTAGTATCCTATTGGCAGATTTAGAGGAGAAGCTAAAGGAGAAAGGGAAAGGAGGAACGGTTTTGGGTAATAGCATACTATACTCTCTAGCATACGCGGACAATGTAGTTCTATTAGCAGATGATGATAAGGGGATGAACCTAATGATGAGAATCTTCAAAGAGTATGTGGAAACAAAAGAGCTGACGGTGAACGTAGATAAGACAAAGGTGATGTGCTTCAGAAATAGAAAGAGCAAAATGAATTACGTTTAGAAGATGAACGGACATATATGTTAAAAGAAAAATTAGGAAGAGAAAATATGGTTACTAGACAAATTAAGAGAGCATGGAGGTTTGAAGAGAAGCTAAAAAGGGGAGAGGGAAGTAGAATTGCACAAGCATGTTTCGGCGAAATTCGGAAAAATGAAGCGAGAGGTAATGTGGGAAATTCAAAATGGGAGGAAAAAAGGAGAAAAATGAGAGGGGTGTGTAATATGCGAGAAGGGGTTATGGAGTGGCAGGACATAGAGTTAGAGCTATTGGTTAAACAAGGAGAAGAGAGATGGACAAAGATTATAGATTCGAGGTAC
>NC_046657.1:19325340-19336199 GCF_010883055.1 Belonocnema kinseyi | reverse complement strand
TGGATGAATGAAGAGGAGAATTTATGCAGAGTATGTGGATACGAAATGGAGTCATGGGCACATGTATTAGAGAGACGTACAGGAGAGGAAGAGGGACAGTTGTGTGTGGATGAGTGTGTAAGATGGATCTTGGATGGTAGCGGACAGGGAGTGATGTGGATGAAGAAATTGGAAGAAGTAAGGGAAAGCAAGGGAGTAGGGCAGAGCCAAACGGGTGATCCTGAAAAGGGACAGTAAAAAACGAAAATTGTTTTCAATATCGTGGAAAATGCATTTTTTTTATGGTAAGAGGAAACGGAAGCCCTGGAAGCTCGCTCATTTTAGGAATTAATATCATTACTGTTACTATTGTTTATCCTACATAATGCGAAAGAGTAGAATATAAGTAGCAATATAAGTAGTAGTTAAGTTAAACTAAGGATGGAATTGTAAATATATATACAGAGAGCGGAGGCCCTCAAACCCGTAAAAGGGAGAGATTAAATACATACATTAAGTCACTAAGAAGGTCAATATTCTACAACAAAAGGGCAGAATTTTCAACCAAATCTAGTGATTTCAAGCTAAATAGAACAATTTATTTTGAAAAATCAAAAAAATCAACAAAATAGTTAAATTTAAAGAAAAAAAAACGGCTTTTACCTAACATAATAAATCAAGAACCAAAATAATTAAATTTTAACATAGTTCTTCCACTTTCAACTGAAAAACTAAATAGTTACATTTTTAACCAAAAAATAAGAATGCTAAAAGAAAAATCTAATCGTTCAAATTTCAACCTAAAAATTTCTTATTTTAAACAAAAAACAGTGGAATTACAAAAAAACAGATTTATTTTCAACCAAAAAGTTGTGATTTTTATCAACATAAAATACCTTTTTTTTAAATAGTTTAATTTTAATTTAATTCTCAAACAAAACGACAGATTTTCAACCAAGAAAATTGATTTTCTAACAAAAAATAATTTTTTTTCAAAAAAATAATTGAATTTACAAATAAAAAAGATCAATATGCATTTTAAAAAAAAAAATCAACAAAATATGTTAACAAAAGAGATGAATTTTCAACAAAAAGATTAATTTTCACCACAACTGTTGAGTTTTCGACTAAAGACGATGACTTTTTGACAAAGTACTTGATTTTTCAACCAAAAAGTATGATTTTTTAACCGAATTTTAAAAAAATTTTACCTACAAAGGTGAATTTCCAACCAAATATTCGAATTGAAAATTAAAACATATTAAATTTCAACAAAAATTAGTCGAATTTTCAATTATAAGATGAATTCTTAACGAAAAATATAATAGCTGATATAAAATGAAGGATTTTAAAAATAGAGTTAAATTTTCAACCAAAGAGATTAATTTTCGTCAAAAAAATTAATACCATACAGTTGCAGTTTTAAATAAAAGAGAAAAATTTAAACAAAAGGATTAGTTTTCTTCCAATGAACGCGAACTTTGAACAATTACAAAACATTTTTAATTATTTACTAACATTTTTTAAAAAAGTGTAAACGATTTTTAATAAAAGTAAAGAATTTTTATGAGGTTTAGAAGGCCTCAAAACATTAAAAAATATATATTCTTAAGATACGTGTGAACATTTTTAATAATTTTTAATTTTGAAAAATGTGCTTTATGAGAAAATAAAAAAAATTTTTAACATTTCAAAATATTTCCTAAAATTTCAAAAAAATTGTAGAATATTATAAAGCAAAATGTTTCAATTTGGATTTTTAGAAAAATTTAAAAGATTCAAACAGAATTTTTAGAAATTTAGATTTTTAAAGATTGAAAAAAAACTTCAGAAGCTTTAGAAGATTTTCCAAAATTTTAAAATAAATTCGAGTCAGTTAAAAATATTTTTATAAATTTAAAACGTTTTAATTTGATTAGAAATATCTAAAAACTTGGAAACATTTCCGAAAATTTATTCAATATTTCTTGATTTCTTCCAAACTACTAAAATTCCTAAAGATCTTTTTAAAAGAATTAAATTATTCCTAATATTTTGTAAAATCCTTGAAAATAAAAAATAAAATTATCAAAAATCTTGTCGATTATTTTTTGACACATCCGAAATATTAAAAAACTTTTTAAAAAAATAAATAATTATTAGAAATTTGTATATCCGCTTAAAAGTAAGCTTCTTAAAATTTATTAAACTTTTATTTGCGGATTTATTTCTTACCATGTGAGGATATTTGTCCGGATCTGTAACGCTGATATCTGTCAATTTGATATTCAGATACTGATCCACCGAATGAAGGGTACCTTGAATACTGCAAATAAAAATTTTTATTACAAAAATTTTTAAACGCTTTTTTATGTTTTATTCATTAACCTTCTTGAAGGTATTTTTTTTTTTAAATACCTGAGATCATTCTTCAATTCAACGACCACGTCTTTTCCAATCAGAGATTTGAAAAATGAGTAGAACAACTGGAAGAAAATAAATTCCATTTTTGACTATTTCAAATATTAAATTAATAATACTTCAAAATACACAAAGAAGAAAGTCACATTAAATTGAAAATATTTGCAATCAACAAATACATGAATTTTGAACCAAAAAAAGTAAATTTTCAAACTAAAAGGGTTCATTTTTAACGCAATAGTTAAATTTCCAACCAAAAACAGAAAAAAGAATTTTCAACTATAGAAATGAATTTTAACCAAAAAGTAAAAATTAATTTTCTTTTTTTTTCAAGGATTAAACAAAAATCAAACAAATAAATTTTCAAACAAGAAGATTGAATTTCGATAAAAAAATATTCCACAAAAAATGTAATAGCTAAATTTTCAATTAAAGAAATTAATTTTTAACTAAAATGAAAAGTCCTCAACTAAAAAAATTCATTTTTAATCAAATAGTTTACTTTTCAAATGAGAATATTAATTATTTACCAAAAGAAGAGAAGTTTGCTACAAAAAAAATTTCAAAACAAAAACAAAAAGAATTTTCAACTGAAAAAAGTAAAATTTTCATCAAAATAGTTAAATTTTCAATTAGAAAAATAATCATTCAACAAAATAGGTACATTTTCAACCAGAGATAAATTCTTTAAAAAAGAATTATTCGCAAGAAGATTAATTCTACTGAATAAAATACATTTTCCACCAAATATGGAATAGCTGTTCAGTTAAAAAAATTAATTCGTTAAAATAACTTCTAACAAAATAGTTAGATTCAAAAAAAAATATATTTTTCAACTATAAAACAGTTAACTTTTCAACGCAAAAATATGAATTCTCAATTTTTAAAAACTTAATTTTCAACGAAGTTGTTAAATTTTCTACCAAAAAAAACAACGTTTTTGCCACAAAACAGTTGAATTTTCAACCGAAAATTGTGGTGGTTTAAACGAATTTTTAAAAATAATAATGAAATTTGTATCTAAAAAGTTTAATTTTGAAGCAAGAAGATTAATTTTGTACCAAAAGATGTACTTACGACAGAATCAATATCAAAAGAGACTAATTTTTCAAATAAAAAGAGGAACTAAAGAGGGAAATTTTAAAGGAAATAGTTTAATTTTTAACCAAAAACAGAACAGGTTAATTTTTAGTTAGAAAAATAAATTTCCAAATAAAAAAATACGAATTTTCAACCAAAAAAAATAAATTTATACAAACAAAGTTAAATTTTCAGTGAACAAAATACTTTTCGAATATATTAAATTTTCAAAGAAACAGATTAATTTTCAACCCAAAAGATCAACTTTCCATCAAAAAGGACCAATTTTTATCAAACTAAATTAATCTTCAACTAGAAAAAGACTTGAATGAAATGATGAATCTTCAACTAAGAAAGATAAAATTTAAATAAAAAATAAAGTAGTTAAATTTTCAGTTAAGTAAATTAAAAAAAAGAGCTTTCAACAAAATTGTTAAATTTTTAAATAAATAAATTTATTTTTAACCAAATACAGGGATTATCAACTAAAAAAGATTAATTTTGAACAAAAGAGTGAATAGTTATATTTGTAGTTAAAAAAATTAATTTCTAAACAATTGAAAATTAATTTTTAATAAAAAAATTTTAATTTTCAACCAAAAAGAAGGGCTTTTAATTAAAATTGATGAATCCTGAACCAAAAAAATAGAATTTAAAAAAAACTCCACTTTCAACTCAATAGTTAAAAGTTTCAACGAAAAATGTTATAGTTGATATTTGAACCAAAAAAAGATTTTAATCTGAAACCAAAAACTGTTGATTTCTACCAAAGAATATGAATTTTCAAACAAAAAAGATGAAAATCCTAGATCAAAAAAAGATTATTTTTCAACCAAACATTTGCATTTTCAGCCAAAAAGATGAAATTTCTCCAAAAGTTTAATTTTGCTACCAAAAATACGAATTTTTAACGATGAAAGATTTTTCAGTCAATAAAGGGAAAAAGATTTCATCTAAAATGTCTAAAAAATTTGTTGAATTTTCAAGAAAACATTTTATTTTCAAACAAATAATACAATTTTAGAACAAATATATTGTACAAAAAAGATTAATTTTTTGCAAAAAAGGAGAATTTTCAATAAATTAGTTAATTTTTCAATCATAGAATTGAATTTTTAATAAAAATAATTATGAGTTTTCAACCAAAAAAAAAACTTTTAACAAAAGTAGTTAAACTTGAATTCTTAATGAAAAATGTAATAGTTTGTATTTCAAAAAACATGTTTTAAAATTTTTTAATACAAATGAGTTGAATTCATTAACAAAAGTCGAATTTTTAACACAGTGGAATTATCAACAAAAAAAAGATTAATTTTCTACAAAACAGTTTAGTTTTCTGCCAGAAAAAAGACAAAGTTCAAACAAATTGGTTGAATTTTCAACCAAAAAATGATATTAATTTTAATTAAAAAATAGCTCAATTCATCAAAAAATATAAGTTTTGAATAAAACAGTCGAATCCTCAACCAAGAAGATAAATTTTTAATAAAACAGTTGACTTTTCCACCAGAAAGGACACTTTTTAATAAAGATCGTGAATTTTCAACACAAAAAGTGGAATCTTCAACGAAACAGTTGAATTTTCAAGACAAAAGATTGAATTTTACGTTTTAAACAAAATAATTTCATTTTGAAGAAAATAGTCCATTTCTAGAAAAAATCGTATAATTTTGAAGAAAATAGTTTAACTTTGAACAAAATAATTTCGAATAAAAAAAATTTAATTTTGAATCAAAATAGATTAAGTGTAAATAAAGAAGGCAGTTGAAATTTTAACAAATTAATTTTTATTGAGAAAAAATTACTTCGAATAAAATAGGTTAATTTTAAACAAAATAGTTGAATTTTTGACAAAATAGTATAATTTTTTTTACAAAATAGTTGAATTTTATACGAATGTTTTAATTTGGAATAAAATAATTTTTATTGAACAAAAACTATTTTGAATAAAATATATTAATTTCAAACGAAGTAGTTGAAATTTTGAAGAAAAAACACTTTGATTTGGAACAAAATAAGCCTAATTAAAAAAAAAATTAATCTCGAACAAAGTAGATTAATTTGAACTGAATTAGTTGAGTTTTGAACAAAATGGATTAAATTTGTACGAACGGTTTAATTTTGAACAAAATAATTTTCTTTGAAAAAAATTTTTTTTGAACAAAATAGAAATAATTGTAAAAGAAGCGGTTGAATTTTGTACAAAGTAGTTGAATTTCGAACAAAATAGTATACATTTTTACAAAATAGTTGAATTTTTTCACGAATGGTTTAATTTTGAACAAAATAATTTTTAATTAAGAAAAATTATTTTAAATAAAATACATTAATTTCAAACGAAGTTGTTGAACTTTGTACAAAGTAGTTGAATTTTGAAAAAAAAACACTTTAATTTTGAACAAAATAAGTTTAATTGAAAAAAAATAATCTCGAACACAGTAGATTAATTTTGAAAGAAGTAGTAGAATTTTGAACAAAATAGTACAAATTTTAGCAAAATAGTTGAATTATTTTACGAATGGTTTAATTTTGAACAAAATAATTTTTAATTAAGAAAAATTATTTTAAATAAAATACATTAATTTCAAACGAAGTAGTTGAACTTTGTACGAAGTAGTTGAATTTTGAAAAAAAAAACACTTTAATTTTGAACAAAATAAGTTTAATTGAAAAAAAATAATCTCGAACACAGTAGATTAATTTTGAAAGAAGTAGTAGAATTTTAAACAAAATAGTACAAATTTTAGCAAAATAGTTGAATTTTTTTACGAATAGTTTAATTTTGAACAAAATAATTTTAAATTAAAAAAATTGTTTTAAACAAAATAGATTAATTTTAAAGGAAGTAGTTGAATGTTCACTAAAAAAAAAACACTTTAATTCTGAACAAAATAAGTTTATTTGAAAAAATTAATGTCGAAGTAGATTGAACTGAAGTAGTTTAATTTTGAAAAAAATAGTTTAATTTTATACGAATGGTTTAATTTTGAAGAAAATAATTTTGATATAAAAAAAGTTGTCTTGAACAAAATAGATTAATTTTAAAAGAAGTAGTTGAATTTTGAACAAAATAATGGAATTTTGCACAAATCAGTTGTATTTTGAACAAAATAGTATAATTTTTAACAAAATAGTTGAATTTTGAACAAAATAGTATACATTTTTACAAAATAATTGAATTTTTTACGAACAGTTTCATTTTGAGCAAAATAATTTTTAATGAAAAAAATAGATTAGTTCCTAACGAAGTAGTTTAATTTCGTACAAAGTACTTGAAAAAAAACTTTAATTTTGGACAAAATAAGTTTAATTGAACAAAAATAATCTCGAACAAAGTAGATTAATTTGAACTGAAGTAGTTGAATTATGAACAAAATAGATTAATTTTGTACGAATGGTTTAATTTTGAACAAAATAATTTTAGTTGAAAAAAATGGTTTTGAACAACATAGATTAATTTTAAAAGGAGTAGTAGAATTTTGCACAAAATAGTTGAATTTTGAACAAAATAGTATACATTTTTACAAAATAGTTGAATTTTGTACGAATGGTTTAATTCTGAACAAAATAATTTTTATTGAAAAAAAAAAATTTGGAATAAAACAGATTAATTTCAAACGAAGTAGTTGAATTGTGTACAAAACAGTTGAACTTTGTAGAAAAAAAAACAATTTATTTTGAACAAAATAAATTTAATTTAAAAAAAAATTAATCTTGAACAAAGTAGATAATTTTAAACAAGTAGTTAAATTTTGTACAAAATAGTTTATTTTTGTACGAAGTAGTTGAATTTTGAACAAAATAGTACAAATGTTTACAAAATAGTTGAATTTTGTACGAATCGTTTAATTTTGAACAAAATAGTATAATTTTGTACAAAATTCTTGAATTTTTAACAAAATAGTATAATTTTGTACAAAATACTTAAATTTTATACAAAGTAGTTAAATTTAAAAAATAGTTTAGTTTTGAAAATAGTATAATTTTGAAAAATAAGTTTAATTTTGAAGAAAGTAGTTTAATTTTCGACAGAAGAGTATAATTTGGAACAAAATAACTAAATTTAGTACAAACTAGTTGAATTAACAAAAAATAGTTTAATTTAGAAAATAATCTGATTTTGAACAAAACAGTATAATTTTGTGCAAAGTAGTTAAATTAAAAAGAAGTATTTTATTTTTGAACAAAATAATAAATTTGTATGCTCATTCGCTAAGTTTTTTAATTATACAATTATATTTTTCAAGGCGAATAACTTTATTTAAATAATTGAGAAAAATGTATACAATATGTTAATTATTTTTACAACTTTTCAGAAATTCCAATCTTTTTTAGAAAATTCCATGTTTTTCTTTTTTTTAATATTACTAAAATTCCAGACAATTCAAGTTTCCTTTTAAATTTGATATTGTAAGAAAAATGTGGGCCCACGAATTCTTGTATTCGGACATGAAAAATATGGACAGCAATAAAAACTCAAGGCCTCGGGTTCACCGTAATTTTGATTTTCGGCATTTTCCGAATATTCTTCTATTTTTAGGTTATGTCACGAAACGTTTTTGAGAAATCCAATTTCCTATGCAAATTAAAATGAAAAATGCAAACTCACCATTTTTTCAAAGAACCGGGGGCAGTAATTGAACTTCTAAATTAGTGAACTAACTAATCCACATCGAAATAAACCTACAATTTTATTTCTTTTATTCCCGGTGTGTTGAGAAAAAAAACTGTCATTCGTAATATATCTTGACTTTACAACCAGATAAATACTTTCCCGCAATTAAATATTAAATCGGCACAGAAATATACAGATTGTAAAAAATATTCCTGGAATGATGGAACAAAGGATTTAATTTTCTTATCAATCCAAACACAATTCTCAGAAAACAACAATTTTGTAATTTTTGGTTAGGGATTTAAATGCTTTCTGCGCAGGCCTCAACCTGAATTGGCGCGATATTTCAAATACAGATAATACGCATTTACTTAATTCTTCGCTAATTAAGTTATTTATAAATGAAAAATGTATTTTCACATAATATAATAACGAAATTAGAGTTTAATATTTATAATAATAAAATTAAAGAGTCTGTCAGCTGAAACATATTTTATTATTAATCTTTAAAGTAAATTTGGCTATGGTTACTTGATGACCAATCCTGTCTTCGTATCCTTGCGCATGTGCAGACACAGTTATCTGAAAATTGTCACCGAAGTGTCACTGTTTCTGATTTTAACAATAATTTATGATTTTTTACGTGTTCCTTAACATAAAATTGCGTTTTTTTGCTAATTTAAATTTGTGGTGAGATTAGAAATTTTAAGTATTTTTATCTGTAATATAAAAAAAGAAGTGGTCATTTTATTGCGGTAAGCAAGATCCTAACCTATAGATAATTTCATGTTTTTTTTGTCAATTTTTAGTTTACTTATTTATTTCATAGGAAAATGTTAACATTTTTAATATTTAATTTTTACTAGTGGCTAATAATTTTGAAAATATAATACAAAAATCACCATTTTATAATAACGAATAACTTTTTTAGGTATGTTAATTTGATTTTAAGGTTATATAAATATAATTTTACTAAGGCTTTTGAGGAAAGATTTTTGAAATTTTCAGATATGGCAAATAAACAATTTAACAAAATAGTTGATCCTGATAAAAATAAAAAATTTTCAAGAAAATCGTGAATCACTAACCAAAAAGAATAATTCTTAAGCAGTTGTTTTTTTTTATCAAAAAAGATTAAATATTTCGCAAAGGGACGAATTTTCGGCAAACCTGTTTTCTTTTTTAACCCTAAAATATGAATTTTCAACCAAAAATTTAATTTTTAACCAAATTCATGAATTTTCTACCAAGATTATTTTTCTACCGAAAAAAACAACAAATTTTGAACTAAAATGATGAATTTACAACGAAAAATATATATTTTTTTAACAAAGTAGTTAAATGTGCAACCAACAAATATATCATTAATTAATTATAATAATCATAACCATTTTTAAACAAAAACGACGAATTTTCAACAATAATTATGAATCTTCGACCAAAAAATAGTTTTTTCAACAAAATAGTTAAACTTTCAACGAAAAATAGTTAATCTTTGAATAAAAAGAGATTTATATCTTAATTAAAAAATAGTTTAATTCATAAAAAAATTAATTGTGAAGAAAATAGTAGAATTTTCAATCAGAATGTTGAATTTTCCAACAAGAGAATTAAATCTCAGTCAAAAAAAGACGGATTTATAACAAAATAGTTTAGATTTTAATGAATAAAGATGAATTTTCATTAAAATTATTGAATTTTCAACCAAAAAAATTAATTTTTAAACAGTTATATTTTTAACCAATAAAAGAAGTTGAAAAATCATAATTTTAGTTAAAAATTCATCGTTTTTGGTTTAAAATAAAAGCACTTTCTTGAAAATTCGTCTTTTTTTGGCGGAAAATTAATTTCTTATTGTATAAAATTCATCCATCTGTTTTGAAATTTGACTATATATCTTTGGAAATGAACTTTTTTTGTTGAAAATTCATCTATTTTGGTAGAAATTTTATCTTTTTTGCTTGAGGATTTAACTATTTTATTCGAAATTCTTTTTTGGACATTTTAACATTTAACTGTTTGGTTGAAAGTTAACTTTTTAATTGAATTTTCATAATTTTTTGTTGAAAAGTCAACATTTTTTTGTCGAAAATTCACATTTTTATTTTAAGAATTGAAATGTTTCGTGGAAAATTTGTCTTTTTGGGTTGAAAATTTTATTATTATGGTAGAAAACTCAACTATGTGGTTGAAAATTCAAAAATTTTGTGGGCATTTTTTTATCTCTTGAATGAAAAATCCTCCTTTATTAAAAATTAACCTTTTTTTAAATAATAAACTGTTTTGTCGAGAAATGTTATTTTTTAGATAAATTCTATTGTTTATTATTAAAAATTAAGGTCTTCTTTCGTTAAAAAAGTAATCTTTGTTTAGTAAAAAATGTAACTCTTTTTTGTTGAGCATTAATCTTTTTCGATCGAAAATTCGTTCTTTTTTTATTTAAATATTAACTGTTCCAAAAAAAAAAATCTTTGCGACTTGAAATTTGAAGTTATTGTTAAAAAATATGTATGTTTTGTTGAAAATGAATTTTTTTAACTATAAATTCAACTATTTCATTTTTGGTTTTAAATTTTTAATTTACAATTCAATTGTTTGGTTGAAAATAAAATTTTTGATTGAAAATTTATCATTTCGGGTGCAAAATTCAAAAATTTTGTTTACATTTTTTTTCTCTTGAATGAAAAATCCCTCCTTGATTAAAAATTAACTATTTTGTCGAGAAATGTTCTTTTTTGGATAACTCGACTGTTTATTATTTTAAATGAAGGTCCTTTTTTGATAA
>NC_046657.1:19321806-19325240 GCF_010883055.1 Belonocnema kinseyi | reverse complement strand
TAAATTCGACTTTTTATTATTTTAAATAAAGGTACTTTTTTGTTTAAAAAAAGAAACCTTTTTTGGTCGAAAATTTAAGTCTTTTGTTTGGTTGAAAATAAAGTTTTTGATTGAAAATTTATAATTTCGGGTTAAACTTCAAAAATTCAGTTGACTTTTTTTGATCTCTTGAATAAAAAATCCTCCTTGAATAAAAATTAACCTGTTTTGTTTCAGTATTCAACTGTTTTAACTATTTTGTCGAGAAATGTTCTTTTTTGGATTATTTCGACTGTTTATTATTTAAAATGAAGGCCTTTTTTTGTTACAAAACTAATCTTTTTTGGTCGAAAATTGAACTCTCTTTTTTTGTTGAGCATTCATCTTTTTCGATAGAAAATTCATTCTTTTTTATTTAAAATTCAATTGTTTCAAAAAGAAAAAAAATCTTTGTCTTTTGAAATTTGAAGTGATTATTAAAAAATTTGTTTTGTTTTGTTGAAAAAGAATTTTTTTAACTGAAAATCCAACTATTCCATTTTTGGTTTAAAAATTGATCATTTTTATTTTAAAATTCAGGTGCATAGTTGAAAATAAACTTTTTGATTGAAAATTTATAATTTCGGGTTAAAAATTCAAAAATTCGGTTGACATTTTTTTATCTCTTGAATGAAAAATCCTCCTTGGTTAAAAATGAACCTGCTTTGGTTGAGGATTAAACTATTTTCTCGAGAAATGTTATTTTTTTGGATAAATTCGATTATTCATTATCAAAAATTAAGATATTTTTTTGTTAAAAAAGTAATCTTTTTTGGTCAAAAATGCAACTCTTTTGGTAAAAAATTTAACAATTTTTTGTTGAAAATTCATCTTTTTTCGATAGAAAATTCATCCATTTTTATTTAAAATTTAACTGTCTTAAAAAAATCTTTGTGGGTTGAAAATTGAAGTAATTGGTTAAAAATTCGTTTTATTGAAAATGAATTTTTTTAACTGAAAATTCAACTATTTTCTAGAAAATTCGTTTTTTTATTCGACAAAATGCAACTGTTTTGTTCAAAAAATTTCTCTTGGGTCGAAAACTACTATTTTGGTAGAAAAATAAACTATTTCGTTGAATATAAATCAAATTATGTTAAATTAATTTTTATTAAAAATCTTTTCTTTTTTTTTAATAGTTGGATTTTTTACATAAAAATATTTAAAAATATTATTAATTCATTATAATTGGTATAAATTGACTTATTTTAATTTCTTTAAATTAATCCAAGATTTAAAATAATTAAATTATAGTCTAAATTTTGTATTCGAAAGACCAAAAATGCAGAGAGAAGAAAAGCAGCTCGACGCTTCTTTGGAAGCGATCATCATTCGTGTAAATGATTTAAAATCGGCCATCGCAGGAATGATCTTCAAATTAGAGCATGAGTACGAGACTCTAAACTGGCCAAATTTCCTCGACAATTTTGCTCTCATTTCCGGCCATGTGAGTTATAAACAATATCCGGGATCACAGTTATTCTCCCTTTTTCCCTTATTTTTCTCAAAATCCCCTATAATCCGGGAAAAACCCGGGAATTTAATTAAAAATTCGGAAATTTACTTATGATCGAAGTAAAATTCAAGATTTCATGATTTCTATTTTTTTTTTCAATTTAGAAAAATGATTTCTACTTTATCTACAGTCATTTATTAAATATTAATTTTTGTTATCGAAAATTCATAATTTTAATTTAAAGTTTATCTGTGGATAAAAATGTAACTGCTTTGCTAAAAATAATTTTTTTTATCTAAAAAAACAGGCTGGGACTTCAACCGTTGATTTGAAAATTTTTTATCTCTTTAATTGAAAAATGAGCTATTTTGTTGAAAATTCGTTGTTGTTTTTTTGGTTTGCAAATACATTTTTTTGTTTAAAAATTTTACTTTTCTATTTTTGGTTAGAATTTGATTGCTTTTAAATTACAAATTAAATATCTGGTTGAAAATCCATGTAATTTGTTGAAAATTTGTTCTTTATGGTTCAAATTTAGCTGTTTTTTTATTAAAAATTTTAAAACTGATTTGTTAAAATATCAACTATTACACTTCTAGTTTAGAATTCATATTCGTTGAAATGAAAATTTAATTATTTGGCAGATAATTGAACTCTTTTTTTTCAAAATTTTTTTTTTTTTAATAAAAATTTAAATAATGTGGTTGAAACTTGAACTATTTTATTGAAAATCATTTTATTTTCGGTTGAAATTTTTTCTTAGCTGAGAATATAACTGTTCCAATTGAATATTCTATCATTTTATTTCGAAATTTATATCTTTTGTAAAAAATTAATTTCTTAACTAGAAATTTAAGTTTTCAATTTTTGGTCGATTTTCAAGTTGAAAATTCATCCTTTTTGCTAGATTTTAAAATTGATCTTTTTTTGTAAAAACTTCATATTTTTTGGTTAAGTATCGTTTATTTATTTTTTTTTTTTTTTTTTTTTTAATACTATTCTTAGTTTGAAATTTCTTCTTTTTTTGGTTGAAAATGCAATTGTTTGATTGAAAATTAATTTTTTTATTGAACCTTTTTGTATTTCTTAAGTGAAAAATATTTATTTGTTAAAAATCCTTCTTTTAGGTAGAAAAACTAAAATCTTTGGTTAAAAATTGGACTTTTTTGTTTAAAAATTCTTTATATTTTATTGAAAAATTGTCTTTTTTGTAGAAAGAATTATTTTATTTTTGGTTAAAATTTTTTCTTAACTGAGAATGTAACTGTTCCAATTGAATATTCTTTAATTTTATTTCGAAATTTATATCTTTTGTAGAAAATTAATTTCTTAACTAGAAATTTAACTTTTCATTTTTTGGTTGATTTTCAAGTTGAAAATTTATCTTTCTGCTAGAAATTAATCTTTTTATTTGAAAATTATTCTTTTGGGTTTAAAATTTAATTATTCTTGTTAATTAATTTACTAAAAGTTTAAATTTTTAATTTTTATTTGATCTTTTTCAGTTTAAAATTCAATTATTTATTTTTAAATTCGTGTAGTTTGTTCAAAATTCATCAAAAAATTTGTTCAAAATTCATTTTAGTTAAAGTATCATTTTTTTTTAATACTAATCTTAGTTTGAAATTTCTTGTTTTTTGTTTGAAAATGCAATTGTTTGATTGAAAATTAATTTTTTTGTTGACCTTTTTTTGTATTTCTTGAGTGCAAAATATTTATTTGTTGAAAATCTGTCTTTCTGTTAGGAAAATTAAAATGTTTGGTTAGGAATTGGACTATTTTGTGTAAAAATTCTTTGTATTTTATTCAAAAATTGTCTTTTTGTAGAAAGAATTATTTTATTTTTGGTTGAAGTTTTTTCTTAAGGGCATGTGACACAGCTAAATACCTATATTACCGACGACAGTTTTTCAGTTCACTGAATGTTTTTTTGAACCTAAGAACTTTTTTTGTAAATAAA
>NC_046657.1:19314489-19321706 GCF_010883055.1 Belonocnema kinseyi | reverse complement strand
TTTTATTTACAAAAAAAGTTCTTAAGTTCAAAAGAACATTCAGTGAACTGAAAAACTGTGATCGGCAATATAGGTATTTAGCTGTGTCACATGCCCTTAACTGAGAATATAACTTCAAATTGAAGATGTCATTATTTTATTTAGAAATTTATATCTTTTGTTGTACAATAATTTCTTAACTAGAAATTTAATTTTTTGTCGATAATTATATTTTTAAGTTGAAAATTCATCTTTTTTGTTAGAAATTAATCTTTTTAGTTGAAATTTTTTTTTGTTTAAAAATTTAATTATTCTAGTTTATCAATTTACTGAAAATTTAACTTTTTCATTTTTGTTTTAAATTTATCTTTTTTATTTCAAAGATGTATAAATTCATGTAGTTTGTTGAAAATTGGTCTTTTTTGTTAGAAAATGAATCTTCTCGGTTGACAATTCGTCTTTTTGGTATTAAATTTGATCTTTTTTTTAGAAACTTCATATTTCTTGGTTGAAGTATCATTTATTTATTTATTTATTTATTTATTTTTTGAAAACTAATCTTGGTTTGAAATTTCTTCTTGTTTGGTTGAAAATGCAATTGTTTTATTGAAAATTAATTTTTTTTTTTGAACTTTTTTGTATTTCTTGAGTGCAAAATATTTATTTGATCAAAATCCTTCTTTTTGGTAGAAAAATTTAAATCTTTGGTTAAAAATTGGACTATTTTGTTTAAAAATTCTTTGTATTTTGTTGAAAAATTGTCATTTTGTAGAAAGATCATGTCTGGTTGAAACTTGGATTATTTTGTTGAAAATTCAAACTTTTTTTGTTATAATGAATTTTTTTACTGAAAATTTAACTTGGTAAATTTTGTGTGAAAATTTTTATATTTTTTCAGTTGAAGATGCAATTATTTATTTGCAAATTCATGAATTTTGTTGAAAAATTAAATTATTTTGTAAAAAAGTTCAACTCTTTGGTTGCAAAATGAACTATTTGTTTACAAAATCATCTTTCGAAGAAAACTTAAAATTTGTAAATATTTTAAGTCGGATTATTTTTTTCCAGCCGGAAATTGGCATTTTAAAACTAAAGTCATCATCAAGAACCCCAGTTTTCAACTATTTTAGGTTAATGTTTCACACTAGGAAAGGGTGTTTTGAATAAAAAAAAAATTTAGATTTCAAACAGTAATTTTTTTAAATTCGATTTTTAAGGTTTATAACTTTTAACTTTAATTTTCGAACAATTTAAGGTTATGTTAAATTTAAATGAAGATTTCTAATTTAAAACGATTTTTTTATGTTAGTGTTATTCGTCGGGAATTGATTTTTTTTCAAACAAACATGCAATGGTTTGAGCACAAAAAAAAATTATATTGTGCGCGTGTTTTTTTTCATCAAGCGGTTATTTTTAAAGGACAAATGTCTTCCTTTCTAAGAAAATTTTCTCTATTTTCCCTACAATTGAACCGCTGAACCACTGTGATCCCTGCCAAATTCATCATTCATATTTACAATAACTCAAAATTTAAATTTCGCGCCATAATTGCATCAAAGTTAGAGGTTATATTTAAGTGTGGTCTCGCAATTTTGGCGCGAAATTTAAATATATGAAAAAATTAATTTCTACTTGAATAAATTTAATTTCCGTTAAACAAGTTGACGAGTCTCTCGAAAATTCTGAGCCACGACAAAGCTCCGAATTTAAGGAACATGACGGTTTTGCCCCTGCACTTGAGTCCCGAAAAAGACGAGGAATTAGTGAGAACGACGGAGGGAAGGATTTCAACTTTTGCTCACGATTTGGTTCCTGATTATCTCAGAACTAAGCCGGATCCTGAAGCTGAACAAAAGATGACCGGATATGAGAACAAGGCGGCAAATTTAAGCTACGATTCTGCCCATGTAAGAAAATTTTACCTGTTTTTTTTCTGATTGTGTTTCAACTGTTTTCAGATTTACATGTCATGATTAAATTTTGTTTAATCAAGAAGGATAGAAAATGATTAAAGAAAACTCGAAAATGTTGGAGGTTATGTTTGAGTGTGGCTCTACAATTTCATGGCGGGAGATTTAAATTTTGAATTTGAAATTTTTCATTATTTTCGACTTTCTTTGAATTTTTTCTAGGTAATATAAAATATGATATATAATATAAAATAATATGAAATATAATAAAGATAAAAAACATTATCAGAATATTATGAATAACATTCTAAGAATTTTTAATTGCAAATCTTTGAAATTAGAGACTTGAATAGATTTTAATTTTGAAAATGTGCAATTAAAAATTATACAACTTTTTAAATTTCTGAGTTAACATTTATGTACTTTTTATAATTTATACTAGAAATTTCTGCAATTTTTAATATTTAAAATTGTATAAAGTTGAATTTTAAATCTTAAAAAGGAAGATTTTTCAGTTATAAATCTTCAATATTGAATATTTTTCAAATTTAGATCTTCAAACTTGAACTATTAAAAAAAATCGTTTAAAATTATATTATTTTCTATTATACATATAAAACATTGAAGAGTCTTTAATTTGCAGATATTTGAAATGCAAGAATTTTCAATTCTTGAGTTTCAATTTAATTAAAGACTTGAATAGTTTGTAATCTTAAAATTTTACAATTAAAATTTATAGGAGTTTTAAGTTGTTTAATAAAAATTTCTGTGATTTTGATGATTTACACTTGACATTTCTTCAATTTGGAAGATTTAAAATTGAAAACTCTTGAGAAAAGTTCAGAATTATTATAGTAAATCTTTAAAATTAAATAAATTTCAATTTTAAATTTTCAAAAATGTATACTTTAAATTATAAATCTTCGCAATTGAATATTTTTCAAGTATAAATCTTCAAAATTGAATATTTTTCAAGTTTATATCTTCAAATTTTGAACAATTCCGAAAAAATTATTCAAAATTATATTGTTTTCTATTTTACATATAAAATATTAAAGAGTCTTTAATTTCAGATATTTGAAATTCAAGATTTTTCAATTGTGATATTTCAAAATTGTAGAACTTTTAATTGCAAGTCTTTGAAATTGGAGACTTCCATAGGTTTTAATTTCGAAAAATTACAATTAAAAATTTAACAATTTTTAAGTTTTTAAATTACCATTTCTGTCATTTTTATGATTTAGATTAGAAATGACTGCAAATTTTAATATTTAAAATTGTATAAATTTGAAATTTAAATTTTCAAAAATGTATATTTTCCAATTATAAATCTTCACAATTGAAAATTTTTCAAATTTAGATCTTGAAATTTTCAAAAATTCCCAAAAAACCTTCAAAATTGGAGAACTTTAAATTGAAAGTCTTTGAAATCGGAGACTTGCATAGGTTTTAATTTCGAAATATTACAATTAAAAATTTAACAATTTTTAAGTTTTTAAATTACCATTTCCGTCATTTTTATGAATTAGATTAGAAATGACTGCAAATTTTAATATTTAAAATTGTATAAATTTGAAATTTAAATTTTCAAAAATGTATATTTTCCAATTATAAAACTTCACAATTGAAAATTTTTCAAATTTAGATCTTGAAATTTTGAAAAATTCCAAAAAAAATTATTCAAAATTGGATCATTTTATATTTTATACGTTAAATATTGAAGAGTCCTTAATTGCAAATATTTTAAATTCAAGAATTTTCAATTCTTGAATTTCAATTCAATTTTTGGCTTCAATAGTTTTAAATTTTCAATATTCACCAGTCAAATTAATACAAGTTTAAAGCTTTTTAAATAAAATTTCTGTAATTTTGATTATTTACACTAGAAATGTCTTGAATTGGGAAAAAATACAATTGAAAACTCTTGAGAAAATTGAAAAATTGTTATAGTAAATCTTTAAAATTAAATAAATTTCAATCTTAAATCTTCAAAATTGAATACTTTCAATTCTTAAATTACAATTCAATCAAAGACTTAAATAGTCTTGAATTTCGAAAATTTACGATTGAAAGTTATTCAAGTTTCAAGGTTTTTAAATAATATTTTTGTAATTTTGATGATTTACGCTAACAATTTCTTCAATGTGGAAGGTTTAAACTTGAAAACTCTTGAGAAAATTTAAGAATTGTTATATTAAATCTTTAAAAATAAATAAATTTCGAATTTAAATCTTCAAAAATGTTTATTTTCCAATTATGAATCTTCACAATTGCATATTTTTCAAATTTAGATCATTAGACTTGAAATATTCCAAAAAAATCATTCCAAATTTTAGTATTTTATATTAAACACATTTAATATTGAAGTCTTCTTCAATTGCAAATATTTGAAATTCAAGAATTTTCAATTGCAACATTTAAAAATTTTAGAACTTTGAATAGCGAATCTTTAAAATTGAAGATTTGAGGAGTTTTTAATTATGAAAATTAAAAATGATTCAAGTTTTAAGTTTTATAATTTTAAAATATATGATTTTGATTTAATGTTAGAAACTCTTGACAAAATTTAAGATTTTTTCGTTATTCATCTTTAAAATTATTGATTTTCAATAATAAATTTAATCAGTTGAATATTTTTGCATTTTATATCTTTTCAATGGAACTATTTCAAAAAAATGATTAAAAATTGCATCATTTTCTATTATAAACATTAAACATTAAAGTTTTCAAATGAAATTATTCAAAAATTTAAGAATTATCAATTGTAAATCTTTAAATTGGAACTTAATATTTAAAAAATGATAAAAACGTTAAAAATCACATCATTTTGAACTATTAACATTCCGGATTATTAAATCTTCAATTTGTAGGTCTTAAAAATTGAAATTTAAAAAAATTTAAAGTCGTTAAAATTGAAGAATTTTTAATTATAAATCTTTAAAATTGCACTATAAAAAAAAACTTTCAAAATTACATACAATTCAAATATGAATCTAAAAATGAATAATTTTCAATTATATAGTTTTGAAATTCAAGAATTTTCAATTGTAAAACTTTCACTTGTAATTGTTTTCAATTTTGAAAATGAAAAATTATGCCAGATTTAAATTTGATAATTAATCATTTTGTAATTTTGATTATTTACATTTGAAATTTCTTTAATTTAGGATATTAAAAATTGAAAATTCGTCACTCTTGACCAAATTTAAGAATTTTTATTCGCACATCTTTAATATTAAGCAAAAATCCATTTTAAATCTTCCAAATCTTCCATACCTTTTCAAAAAAGGATTGGAAATTAAATAATTTTCTTCTTTTTTAATTAATTATTAAAGATTTTTCAATTGCGAGTGTTTAAAATTTCAAAAAATTCTAAAAAGGGTTCAAAATTACATAATTTTAATCTCCAAATACTCGGAATGAATGAATTTTTAATTGTAAATATTAAAAATTGAACTTTTCCGAAAAACGTTCAAAATTATATAGCTTTCAAATATAAATCGTGAAAATAGAATAATTTTAAATTCTATATTTTCAAAATTCATCAATTTTAAATTGAAACTCTTCCACATTGTAGAACTTTTGAATTGAAAATCTTCTAAATTTAGGAGATTTAAATTAAAAATTATTCAAGTTTTGAAACATTTAAAATGTTTCTAATTTCGATGAGTTAAATTTGAAATTTTTCATTTTGGAAGATTTAGAATTGAAAAATTTTGAATTTTGATCAAATTTAAGAACTTTTTTTCATACATCTTCAAAATTGAATAAATTTTTTAAATACACATTTTTATATACTTAATTCACGTTTTGATTTAGCCATTTTTAATTTAAGTATTCTATAATTATACATAAATTAAGCGACCACAAAATCCTATGGATACACATTTTGAAATTTTTAAAAATAATTATAGGTATCTTAAAAATCTATAAGGGTCCCCTAAAATTTAATTTTTTTTATAACTTTCTCTCAAAATCCCTTGAAATCTTTGAAAGTCTTTCCTTTAGAAACCATAAAAATGCTTTTAAGTATAAATTATTTGAAATTCCTTGAATATAAATGAAATATAAATTATTTATTAAAGTTCTCATTAAAAAATACGTTTAAATCCCCCAAAAAAATTTAAATACCTTATTATCTTTGGAATTTCTTGAAATTCTTTGGAATCCTTTCAATTTTCTGAAAATGTTTGAAACATTTTTTTAATCCCTCAAAATTAATTGGAATTTCTTCTAGATTCTTTGAAATCTTTCCTTTGAAATTCATAAAAATTTATTAAAATAATAGAAAAAATTATCTAAAATTCCTTGAATATAAATTAAATTGGAATTATTAATTCAAGTTTTTTCTATAAAAATGGTTTAAATCCCAAGAAATATTGTAAATTACTAGAAATCTATTCAAATTCTTACGAATTCCTTTAAATCCGTTGAAATCTTTTCTCTGGAAATAAGGAAACATTTTTTGGAATATTTTGAAAATAAATTAGATTAAACTTCATCAAAGTTCTCTGAAAATAACCGTTAAAATCCGTAGAAATATTTGGAATCGTCGGGAATTTATTAAAATTTAACTTATTTTTTATATTTCTATAAAAGTCTCTAGAATTCCTTTGAATCCGTAAAAATTCCTTGAAATATTTTGTTTAAAAATGGTAAAAATCGTTTGAAATAGCTTGAACATTTAAATTAAATTATATTTCTCTAAAAAAATAGAAAAATTTGAAATCTTTCGACTTGCAATAAAATCTTTAAATCGATTGAAATTCCTTGAAATTCCTTAAAAACACTCTTTGAAATATTTTAGATTTCTAAGATTCCTTTGAAATTTAATTTTGTATAATTTATTTTCTAAATTTGTCTCGATATCCCTTGAAATCTTTGGAAATCTTACTAAATATTTTTGAAATCCCTTGACAGTTTTTTTAATTTCTTGAAATTCCTTCACATCATTCGAAATATTTTGTTTGTAAATCATAAAAATTCATTGAATAAAGTAGAAATCATTTGAAATCCCTTGAATATTTCAATTAAATTAAACTTATTCATTAAATTTCTCTGAAAAAAATAAACCCCTTTTATATCCCTAGAAATTTTTGAAATCCTTGAAAATTCAGTAAGATTCTTTAAATGTTAGGAAATTCCTTAAACTATCTTAAAATATGTGAAATTTCTAAGAGTTTTCTGGAATTTAAGTGAATTTAATTTATTTTCGAAATTTATCTCGCAATCCTTTAAAATCTTTAAAAATTCTGCAAAAAATTTTGAAATCCCTTCAAGGTTTTTAAATATCATGAAATTCTTTCGAATTCCTCCAAATCTTTGGAA
>NC_046657.1:19305545-19314389 GCF_010883055.1 Belonocnema kinseyi | reverse complement strand
CTTTAAATCTTATGAAATTCCTTCAAATATTTAAAAATATGTGAAATTTCTAAGAGTTTTTCTGGAATTTAAGTGAATTTAATTTATTTTCGAAATTTATCTCGCAATCCTGTAAAATCTTTAAAAATTCTGCAAAAAATTTTGAAATCCCTTCAAGGTTTTTAAATATCATGAAATTCTTTCGAATTCCTCCAAATCTTTGGAAATCTTTTCTTTGGAATTCAAAAGAATCCATAAGAATAGGTACAATTTTTTTTTAATCCCTTGAAATTAAATTAAATTGAACTTATTTATTTAAGTTCTCTTTTTAAAAAACACTCTAAGAATTCCTTGAAATTTAATTTAATTTCCAAAGTCCTCTTGATTTCCTTTAATATTTTAAAATCTTTCAATATTCTTTTGAGTCCCTTGAAATATTTCATTTCAAAATTAAATTTCTCTTTAAAAACCATTTAAATCCTTAGAAATTTTGGAAGTTTTAATCAAATTCTTTAAATCTTATGAAATTCCTTCAAATATTTAAAAATATGTGAAGTTTCTAAGAGTTTTCTGGAATTTAAGTGAATTTAATTTATTTTCGAAATTTATCTCGCAATCCTTTAAAATCTTTAAAAATTCTGCAAAAAATTTTGAATTTCCTTCAAGGTTTTTAAATATCACGAAATTCTTTCGAATTACTTCAAATCATTTGAAATATTTTCTTTTGAAACTCATAAAAATCCATTTAAATAAGTAAAAATTATTTGAGATTACGTAAAGATCAAATAAATTGTAATTATTTATTAAAATTTAAATTCTATTTAAAAAAAAAGATCAAATCCCTTGAAATTTTTGGAATTTCTGTAAATCATTTTGTATCCCTTAAATCTGCTGAAAATCTTTCAAAATCCTTTGAAATACATATTTCAAAAACATCCAAAATTCCTTGAATTTAAAAAAAAATTTTTAATTGTTTCGAATCCCTTGAAATATTTCCTTTGAACATCTTAGAAATCTATTAAAATAAGTTGAAATCATTTGAAATCCTTGAAGATTCAATAAAGTCCTTTATATCTTTTGAAATTCCTTGAAATGCCTCAAAATGTTTGAAATCTCTAAAAGTTCTTTGAAAATTAAGTGAATTTAATTTACATTCCAAATTTCTCTCGAAATCCCTTGAAATCTTTGGAAATTTTGAAAAATTTGTGGAAATCTCATTACAGCTTTTAAATATCTTGAAATTCTTACGAATTCCTTCAAATACTTTGAAATCTTTTTTTTTTGAAAATCATAAAAATCCATGTAAATAGGTAAAATTTATTTGAAATCAGTTAAAGATCAAATACATTTTAATTATCTATTAAAGTTCTCTTGAAAAAGAAATTCAATTTCTCAAAAATGAATGAAATCCCTGAAAATGTTTGGAATTTCTGAAAATTCTTTGAAAATCTTGAAAATCTTTTAAAATCCTTTGAAATACGTATTTCGAAAACATAAAAAAATTGCTTGAAAACCGTGTAAATTTTTTTAAATCTCTCGTCAACGGATAAAATATGTTAAAATGCATTGAACTCTTTAGAAATCCTTGAAAGTCCTTGGAAATGCCTTGATATTTTTTTTATTTCTCGAAATTCTTTCAAATACCATAAAATTATTGAAATTCTTGAAAACCCCATGAAATCTTGGAACTATTTTGAAATTTTTTAATTCAGGGTGGCGAATTTACCGGAAAATTACCGGTAATTTAATTTAAAACCCGGGAATTTACCTTTGGTCGTTATAAAGAATTATACTTCGGATTTAGAAGAAAGGAATTTAAAAGTCAGAATTTGTCATAATTTGAAAAATCTCTCCTCCAAATTAAAAAAAACTAAAACACTTTAAGTAGTTTTTAGAGTTTTTCTCTACAATAATAGAAAATTTCGCTACATTTTTCGTTGCGAATTCATCTTTTTTTAGCTAAAAATTCAAAGAATTGCTGAAAAAATTTAACAATTCCAGTAGAAAATTAAATTATTTTGCTGAAAATCGGTTTTCTTTATTAGGCATTTGATTTTTAATGATTAATTCAACTACTCAATTTTTAGTCGAAAATTTATTTTTTTTTAAGTTAAAAACTCAACTATTTGGTTGAAGATTGATATTTTTTATTTAAAAATTAAACTATTTGTTTTAAAATTTATTTACTTTGTGGAAAATTAGTTTTTTAATAGAAAATTCATCTTTTAGGTAGATATAAAATTCACCTATTCCAATTAAAGATTCTTAATTTTTTATGAAAATTCATCAGTTTGGTTAAAAATTAATTTTTTCGACTGAGAATTGAAAGGTTGCATTTTTGTTCGAAAGGTAATTTTTTCTAGTTCTAAATTCAACAATTTGGCTGAAAGTTGTTCTGTTTTATTTAAAAATTCAACTATTTCGTTGATAATTCACGTATTTTGTTAAAAAATCGATTTTTTGGTCAAAATAGTTTTTAAAAAGTTATTCTCATTGTTTAAAAAATCAAGGATTACAGTTAAATTTAAGAATTTTCAGATTTGACTGAATACTAAAAATGTAACTTTAATTTTCTGTTAAAAATTCTTTTTTTTTCGTACAAAATTCAACTATTTTGTTAAATATGTCTTCTTTAGTTGAAAATTCAACTATTTTTTAAAAAAATCATGCGATTTTTTGAAAATTATATTTTTTGTTTGATAATTAATCTTTTTGCGTGAAAATTAATCTTATTGTTTAAAAATTAATCTACGTGGTTAAAAATTAAAGTACTACAGTTAAATATTCATAATTTTAATTGAAAATTCATCTTTTTGATTCCGGTAAAGAAATATAATTTCACTTGGAACAGGGAATTTTTTACATGGAACGGGAATATTTAAAAAGGATTATTATTCGGATTTAGAAGAAAGGAATTTAAAAGTTAGTTAAAAGTCAGAATTTTTTATATTTTGAAAATTCTCTCTTCCAAATTAAAAAAAAAAACGAAAGTACTTCAAGTAGTTTTTTGAGTTTTTCTGTATGACAATAAAAAATTTTACTACCTTGTTCGTTGCGAAATGTGATTACTTTGTTGAAAATAATTTTTTTACTAAAAATAAAACTACTTTACCGAAAATCCGTTTTCTTTATTAAGCATTATATTTTTAATGGATAATTTAACAATTTAATTTTCAGTTGAATTTTTTTTTTAATGACAATTCAATTATTTCGTTGAAAATTGATATTTTTTATTTAAAAATTAAACTATTTGTTTGAAAATTTATGTACTTTGTGTAAAATCAGTTTTTTCAACTAAAATTTTAACAATTTGGCTAGAAATTTGTCACTTTTATTTTAAAATTCAACTATTTCGTTGAAAATTTACGTATTTTGTTAAAAAATCGATTTTTTTGGTCAAAAAAGTTTTTTCAAAGTTAATCTTCTTTAAAAAATCAAGTTTTCTAGTTAAATAATTATCATTTTAGTTGAAAATTCATCTTTTCATTTTCTGTTGAAAATTCTATTTTTTTTTTCGTACAAAATTCAACTATTTGGTTGAATATGTCTTCTTAATGTGAAAATTCAACTATTTCTTTAAAAAATCATGCGATTTGTTAAAAAATTGTATTTTTTGTTTGAAAATTGATCTTTTTGCGTAATTTTTTATTGTTTCAAGGTTCATATGTTTTTGAAAATGTGATTACTTTGTTGAAAATAATTTTTTTACTAAAAATAAAACTATTTTACCGAAAATCTGTTTTTATTATTAAGCATTAAATTTTTAATGGATAATTCAACTATTCAATTTTTAGTTGAAAATAACAATTTGGCTAGAAGTTTGTCTATTCTATTTGAAAATTCAACTATTTCTTTGAAAATTCACGTATTTTGTTAAAAAAAATCGATTTTTTTATCCAAAATGTTTTTTTAAAGTTAATCTCTTTATTTAAAAATTCAAGTATTCCAGTTATATTTGGTTCAAAGCTAATCTGTTTTGATTGAGGATTTGAACTATTTCATTGAAAATTCATCTTTTTGGTTTAAAATTCAACTATTCCTGTTGAAGATTAATAATTTTAGTTAAAAATTTATCAGTTAGGTTGAAAATACTAAATAATAAAAAATGTAACTTTCATTTTCTGTTGAAAATTTTATTTTTTTTTGCGTACAAAATTCAACTATTTTGTTGAATATATCTTCTTTAGTTGACAATTCAACTATTTCTTTAAAAGATCATGCGATTTTTTGAGAAATTTTATTTTTTTGTTTAAAAATTTATCTTTTTGCGTGAAAAATAATCTTTTATTTGAAAAGTAATATTTTTGCGTGAAAATTAAACTTATTGTTGGAAAATTAATCCATTTGGTTGAAAATTAAAGTACCCTAATTAATTATTCATAATTTTAGTTGGAAATTCATCGTTTTGATATAAAATTCAACTTTTTCAGTTGAAGATTCATCATTTTATTTGCAAATTTATTTAATTTTCAATTTTTTGCTCGATTGCGTTAAAACAAGCTTGGAATAAACTGGATCATTTAAAATTCAAAGGAATTATTATTTTTTTAAAAACTTAAGTATTCATTTTTTGTGGGAAATTAATCTGAATTCAAGCAATTTTTTCCTTTTTGCGGCATTTATGAATGTTCGTTTTTATCATAGAACAGGGAGTTTCGGTAAAGAAATATATTATTTCACTTGGAACAGGGAATTTTTTTAAAGAATTATAATTCGAATTTAAAAGAAAGGAATTTAAAAGTCAGAATTTGAAAATTCCGTCTTCTAAATTAAAAAAAAAATAAAAAACGAAAGTACTTAAGTAGTTTTTAGAGTTTTTTTGTATAACAATAAAAAATTTTGCTACCTTGTTCGTTGCGAATTTATCTTTTTTTAGCTAAAAATTTAACTAATTGTGTTTAAAAGTTAAAGATTGTTGTTAAAAATTAATTTTTTATTGTTTCATGATTCATCTTTTTTTGAAATTGTGATTACTTTCTTGAAAATAATTTTTTTACTGAAAATAAAACTATTTTACCGAAAATCCGTTTTCTTTATTAAGCATTAGATTTTTAATGGATAATGCAACTATTCAATTTTTAGTTGAAAATTTATTTATTTTTAAAAATTGAAAATTCAAATATTTCGTTGAAAATTGATATTTTTTATTTGAAGATTAAACTATTTGTTTGAAAATTTATGTACTTTGTAAAAAATCAGTTTTTTCAACTAAAAATTCAACAATTTAGGTAGAAAATCGTCTCTTTTATTAAAAAATTCAACTATTTCTTTGAAAATTCACGTATTTTGTTAAAAAATCGATATTTTGGTAAAAAATGTTGTTTTAAACTTAGTCTCCTTTTTTACAATTTTTTTTCGTTCAAAATTCATCTATTTGGTTGAATATGTTTTCTTTAGTTGAAAATTCAACTATTTCTTTAAAAAATCGTGAATTTTATTCAAAAATGGTATTTTTTGGCTAAAAATTAATCTTAATCTTCAAAAATTAATTTATTTGTTTAAACATTATAGTACTCCGCTTAAATATTCATAATTTTAGTTGAGAATTCATCTTTTTGATTTAATTTTATTTTATTTGCAAATTTATTTAGTTTTCAATTTTTTTCTCTGTTATGTTAAAGAAAACTTGGAATGAACTGGATCATTTAAAATTCAAAAGAATTATTTTTCAAATAAACACTTAAGTTCATTTTTTGTAGGGAAATAATCTGAATTCAAACAATTGTTTGCGTTTTGCGGTAAATATTTTGTTTGAGAATTAATCTTTTTGCGTGAAAATGAATCTTATTGTTTAAAAATTGATCTATTTGGTTAAAAATTAAAGTACTCCAGTTCAATAATCATCATTTAAGTTGAAAATTTATCAGTTAGGTTGAAAATATAAAATACTAAAAATGTAAATTTCATTTTCTGTTGAAAATTCTATTTTGTTTTTCGTACAAAATTCAACAATATGGTTGATTACGTCTTCTTTAGTAGAAAATTTAACTATTTCGTTAAAAAATCGTGAGATTTTTTGAAAAATTGTATTTTTTGTTTGAAAATTAATATTTTGGTGTGAAAATTAATCTTATTGTTTAAAAATTAATCTATTTGGTTGAAAAATAAAGTGTTCCGGTTAAATATTCATAATTTTAGTTGAAAATTAATCTTTTTTATTTAAAATTCAACTGTTACGGTTGAATTAAAACAAATGTTTGCATTTTGTGGCAGATTTGAATTTTTTACTTTTTAATTGACCTGGAAAATTGTAAAACTTGACCGGGAGAAAAAAGTGCTTCAGATTGCAGATAGAGAAAGAGAGAGCAAGTTTTCCAGGAGGGGGAATGATGATAGGGGAAGTGAGAAAAAATTAGAGGCGGGCAAGTAGGAGAAATGATCGGGATTGGAGGTAGAGGAAGTGAGGGGAAATAAATGAAGGAAAATAGAAGTAGGAAAAATGATAGGAGGGGAAGTAGGGGCAATGACGAGAGATGAAATGGGATTAAGGGAAATGATCGGATGGAAATTAGAGTGGCTATAAAAAGAAATGAGGAAAGGCGGATAGGGAAAGTAATGGGATGTGAGGAAGAAAGATGGGAGAAAATAGGTAAAGTGCGGAAAAATATGGGAATGGAATTAAGTGAAGCGGAAAAAATGTGTGTAGGGGATACTTGGGAGTAGGGCACGCGAGGGATGGGGGTGGTAGGTCACAGAAAATAAAGAGAACAAGTTGGTACGGAAATTATGGAACAGGATGAGGAGGTAAAGATGGGAGGGACTGGAGAGGAAGTGAAGAGATTAAGAGGTTAAGGAAAGTGAGGGTGAATTAGGAGAGGTTAACTGAGTGAAGGAGGTGTAGAAGAAATGAGGAGAGGGGAAATGTGAGGAGGTAAAGTAGGGGAAAAGTATAAGGCAGAAATTAGGCGAAATAGAGAAAACGAGGGGAGAGTCAATGGAAGGAGGAAGAGTAGCGGATATATGGTTGTGGAAAGTAGAGGTAATGAGTCGAAATTGGGGAGGGGAGAAGTAGGTGAAAGGATAGTGGTAAAGGAAATGAGGTTAGAGAAAGTGGTGGGAAATGAAGAGAGGGGAAGTTAGAAAAAGTGAGGAGCAATTAAGGGAAAATAGGGAAACTGAACGGAGAGTAAGAGAAATGAGGGTGGAGGAAGTAGGTGTAGTTTATTAAATGAGTGGTTGCGAAGTAGGGGAAGTGAGGGGAAAGGAAAGAGAGGGAGTGGGGGATTATAACAAAATATGACAAGTGAAGGAGGAAGTAAGGGAGGAGGTTGAAGCGTGGGAAAGGCTTTCCTTCCCACTTTTCACGAAATTTGCAAAGAATAAGACTTAAAAATCTGGTTTTTGATTTTTTGAATGAAATTTGTTGGGTTTTAGAAACAAGTGACTCAGTATACAAAGGTGGTGAGCCATGTTTGGGACATTGCAAATAAAGCACGAGAAGATTGGGAAAGTGAGGCTGGTGCAAGAACAAACCAGCTTCCAACTAGCAATGCTGGCGATACTCATGCTCTTGTTGCTGCTGTGGGAATGGGAAAAGGCCTCAAGGTAAATAAATTAATGCAGATTTTCTATTTAGTTTTTATTTTTACCTGGAAGTGAAGACGTTATGTATTTTTTTTAACGGACCCAAAATTTCCAAATTAATTTTAGATTTTTTTAATTTAAAACAAAAAGACAATATTTCGAATGGAATGAAAAGAAGTTGTATCATTTCTAAATCAAGGCTTGTAAAATTGAACTACATCAGAAGCTCTCAAAATTGAAAAATTTTAGACTAGAAATTTTGAAGAGTGGACAATTTTTATTGGAAAAGTGTTGAAAGTTAAATTCTCATATGTTCCAAATTGAACAATTTTGGATTATATTTTTGAAAAATGGATTATTTATAATTCAAAGGAATTAATTTAATTTTTTTATTGAAAATTCAACTGTTTATTCGAGAATTCATGTATTTTTTTTTTTTTTAACTGAAAATTTAACTATGCAACTTTTGGTGGAAAATATCTTTTGTTTTTGTTGAAATTTCGTCATGGTTGGTGGAAAATTAACCTTCATGGTAGAAAATTTAACTAGACATTGCAGTTTAAGATTCATCATTTTAATTGAAAATTCATCTGTTTTGTTTAAAATTAAACTATTCCAGTTGAAGATTTACCATTTTAGTTCAAATACATAACTCTGATTGAAAATGTTATGTTTGTTGTTAAAAATTATTTTTTTATATAGACAATTCATAATTTTAGTTAAAAAATTATCGCTTTGGTTGACAATTTAAATATTTTGTTCAAAAAAATTTTTATTGAAAATTAATTTATAACTGAAAATTTAACTATTACAAATTGGTGGAAAATTGAACTTCTTGGTTGAAAATTCATCTTTTTGTTTGAAAATTAACATATTTTCATGAAAATTTGTTGTTTTATTTTTGTTTGAAAATTAATTTTTTGTACTGAAATCTTAATTATTCCACTTTTGGTAGGGAATTAATCTTCTTGGTTGAAACTAACTCTTTTTTTCTTGAAAATTAAACCGTTTTAATCTCATTTTCTTCTCTCTTGACTGAAAAATCTTTTATTTTTTCATTTAGTTTTTGAAAATGTAAATGTTTTGTTAAAAATTAAATTATCGGTTGAAAATTATTTTTTAAAAATTTTAAATTAATTTTTCAATTGAAAGGTATTCCAAGTAGGTAGAAAATTAAACTTCTTGGTTAAAATTTCATCTTTTTGATTCAAAGTTTATCATCACTTTGGTTGAAAATTAAATTTTTTTCTAAAAAAATCGTTTTATTTAAATTAATTTTTTAACTAAAAATTCAGCAATTCTAAATTGATAGAAAATTGATCTTCTTTGTTGAAAATTCAT
>NC_046657.1:19303337-19305445 GCF_010883055.1 Belonocnema kinseyi | reverse complement strand
TTTGTTTAAAAATTAAATTATTTTCTCGGATTTTTTTTTTAAATTAGTTTTTTTGTACTAAAATCTTAATTATTCTACTTTTGTAGAAAATTAATCTTTTTGGTTCAAAATAACTCTTTTTTTCTTGAAAATTAAACTGTTTCAATGACATTTTTTCTCTCTTGATTGAAAAATCTTTTATTTATTTTTTGAAAATGCAGCTGTTTCGTTAAAAATTCATTTTTTTGGTATCTGATTAAAAATTTTCGTTAAAAATTCATCTCTCTATTTAAAATTTATCTCTTTGGTTGAAAATGGAAATATTTTGTTGATAATTCGTGTTTTTTTTTCATTTGAAAATTCGTGTGTTCGTTGTTGAAAAATTTCTATTTCAGTTGAAGTTTTATCATTTAATATTGAAAATGGTTACTTTTTTTGAAAATTTAACTATTGGTTGAAAATTCGTTTTTTTTTTTATATTTAAAATTAATTTTTCAACTGAATGGTATTCCTAGTTGGTAGAAAATTAATCTTCTTGGTTAAAATTTTTACTTTTTAGCTCAAAGCTTATCATTCTAATTGAAAATTCATTACTTTGTTTGAAAATTTAATTATTTTCTAAAAAAAAACAGTTTTTTTTTAAATTAATATTTTTACTAAAAATTCAGCAATTTCAAATTGGTAGAAAATTAATTTTCTTGGTTGAAAATTCATCTTTTTGGTTTGAAACTATAATATTACAGTTGAAAATTAATAATTTGATTTGAAATTCATCATTTTGTTTGAAAATTTATTTTTTTTCTCAGAAATTTGTTTTTTTTTTTTTTTTTTTGGTTTGAAAATTAACTTTTTGTACTAAAATCTTAATTATACCAGTTTTGGTAGGAAATTAATCTTATTAGTTGAAAATTATTTTTTTTTTTAATTAAACCGGTTAATTGACATTTTGTTTCTCTTGGCTGAAAAATCTTTTCCTTTTTTTTTTGGAAAATTTAACTGTTTTGTTAAAAATTCATTTTTTTGTATCTGATTAATAATTTTAGTTGAAATTCATCTCGTTGGTTGAAAATTGAGCTATTTTGTCAATAAGTCATTTTTTTCATTTAAAAATTTGTGTGTTCGTTGTTGAAAAATTCGTTTTTTAACTGAAAATTTAACTACATAATTGAAATTGGTAGATAATTAATCTTCTTTGTTGAAAATTCATCCTTTTGGCTTAAAATTGAACTATTTCAGTTAAAATTTTATCATTTAAGATTAAAAATTATTACTTTTTTTTTAAATTTAACTATTGGTTGAAAACTCGTTTTTTTATATTTATAATTAATTTTTTAACTAAAATGCTAACTATTCCAAGTTGGTAGAAAAATAATTTTCTTCTTGGTTAAAATTTCATCTTTTTGGTTCAAAGTTTATCATTCCAATTGAAAATTTATCTCTTTATTTAAAAATTTAATTATTTTCTGAAAAAATAGTTTTTTCAAATTAATATTTTAACTAAATATTCAGCAATTTCAATTTGGTAGACAATTAATCTTCTTGGTTGAAAATTCATCAGTTTGTTTAAAAATAAACGTATTTTCTCGGCAAATTTTTTTTTTAATTATATTTTTTTATGCTGAAATATTATTTATTCGACTTTTGGTAGGAAATTAATCTTATTGGTTCAAAATAACTCTGTTTTTTCTTGAAAATTAAACCGTTTCAATGACTTTTTTTTTTCTCTTGACTGAAAAATCTTTCCTTTTTTTTTTTGAAAAATTTACTATTTTGTTGAAAATTAATTTTTTTTTATCTGATTCATAATTTTAGTTGAAAATTCATCTCTTTGGTGAAAAATTGAGCTATTTTGTTAATAAATAATTTTTTTAGTTGAAACTTTCTGTGTTTGTTGTTCAAAATTAGTTTTTTAAAATTTTAAATTAATTTTTCAATTGAAAGGTATTCAAGTAGGTAGAAAATTAAACTTCTTGGTTAAAATTTCATCTTTTTGATTCAAAGTTTATCATCACTTTTGTTGAAAATTTAATTTTTTTCTAAAAAAATCGTTTTATTTAAATTAATTTTTTAACTAAAAATTCAGCAATTCTAAATTGATAGAAAATTGATCTTCTTTGTTGAAAATTCAT
>NC_046657.1:19284759-19303237 GCF_010883055.1 Belonocnema kinseyi | reverse complement strand
TTTGTTTAAAAATTAAATTATTTTCTCGGATTTTTTTTTTAAATTAGTTTTTTTGTACTAAAATCTTAATTATTCTACTTTTGTAGAAAATTAATCTTTTTGTTCTCTTTTTTTCTTGAAAATTAAACTGTTTCAATGACATTTTTTCTCTCTTGATTGAAAAAACTTTTATTTATTTTTTGAAAATGCAAACTGTTTTTTAACTGAATTTTTTTTATATTTAAGATTAATTTTTTAATTGAAAGGTTAACTATTCCCAGTTGGTAGAAAATTAATCTTTTTGGTTCAAAGTTTATAATTCTAATTGAAACTTCATCACGTTGGTTGAACATTTAATTATTTTCTAATAAAATAATTTTTTTTCAAATTAATATTTTAACTAAAAATTCAGCAATTCCAAATGGGTAGAAAACTAATTTTCTTGGTTGAAAATTTATCTTTTTAGTTTAAATTTGAGCTATGGGAATTGAAGATTTATCATTTTCAGTTGAAAATTCATCACTTTCAATTGGAAATTTAACTATTTTGCAAAAAAAATTTCTTTTTGCAGAAAATTAATCTTTTTAAACTGAAAACTTTGGTTAAAAAATCAATAAATTTCGAAAATAATCGTTTTTTTTATGTTGTGGATAATTAATTTTTTAACTGAAAACTTAACCATTTCATTGTTGGTAGGAAATTAATATTCTTGGTTAAAAATGTATCACTTTGGATACAAATTCATTACTTTCTTTGAAATTTTATTTTAATTACTATTTTTGAAAAAAAAAGATTAATTTTTTGTAAATAATTAATTTGTCCTAAATAAACTATTCAATTTTTGGTAGGAAATTAATCACTTTATTTGAAAATTTATTATTACAGTTCAAAGTAAATCTTTTTTGTTTTGAATTAAACTAATC
Organism: Belonocnema kinseyi; assembly: GCF_010883055.1. Lineage (NCBI taxonomy): Eukaryota > Metazoa > Arthropoda > Insecta > Hymenoptera > Cynipidae > Belonocnema > Belonocnema kinseyi. Next base: position 19,302,335 of record NC_046657.1, on the reverse strand, counting down.
TAGTTGAACTTTAATCATTTTAGTTAAAATTTCGCCATTTGGTTGGAAATGGAACTATTTAAAAAAAAATTTTTTTTTTGGTTCAAAAATAATTTTTTCAGCTTAAAAATTAACTGTTCAATTTTTGTTGAAAATTGAACTCTTTTAGTTCAAAATTCAACTATTTGGTGTAAAATTCGTCTTTTTTAGTTAAAAAAATTGATCTTTTTGGTTATAAATCAAAAATTTGTTTAAACATTCATATATCTTGTTCAAAATGTAATTTTTTTATCACTTAGGAACTTGAAGTGATTTAAATTTAATATCTTATAGTATTTACATTATTTTTCCTTCATAGAATATATTTATTAATATGTCAAATATTTGCACTGATTTTTCAGTATATGAAGATAAAATAAAATTTTTTTAAAATCATAATTCAAATTCGTTGCCTTTATGAATAAATTCAAGAAATGATTAATTATAATAATTATAAATATAATTCGTCAAAGCTTTCAAATAAACTGTTTTTTTTACTCAAAACACATTCAATTTGGAAATTGAAATATTTTATTCATTATTTACAAATTCGAATACTTACTTTTTCTAAAATAATTGTAAAAAAATTATTTTTAGGTCGATTCGGTACAAATGGGTCAATCCGGAGTCTCTCCTGGACCTGGAGGAATGATGGTTGGAAGACCCGGAAGTCAATCTCAAGGAGTACAAGGTCCGATGGGTAATTATCATTGAAAAATAATAATTCCGCTATATTATTAAATTTAATTTAATTAAAATTTTTTCCTAAATAATTTTCGTAAAATAAAATTTTTCTTTTTTCAATCAGGACAAATGGCGAAAGCACCGAGTGCTATTAAAACCAACATCAAGGCAGCTTCGCAAATTCATCCCTACGGTAGATAAAATCTGAGTCGGAAAATTGGAAAATTTTCAAAAAGGACTTTGAATCTACAATTGAAAAATTTCGATTCTTCTTTCAAAGTAACTGCAGTTTATAATCTCATAATTTTTAGTTTTAATTTTAATTTAAGTAGTCTAATTTGTAAATATTTAATGCAATTTTTTTTTTTTTAATCGCCAAGAAAGTGTGTGGATTAATAATTAAATAGATTATAATTTATAGGGCAGTCAGCTCGTTTCGTTTTTATTTAAAAAGTCTTTTTTAGAAACAATTGCGTGCGATCGGGGCGATAAAGATTTCTCCAATACTGGAATAATTTCGGAATGAAATCCTTTTTCTTTTAGCCAGGAAATTCGATCTCTCAGGATTAGAGATTCGGCTGGACTTTGAAGAAGAAGTTGAAGGCCTGTGTAGATTTCTGCAGAATTTAATTTTCCCTTGTTTTCGTTCCAGAGTAAAATTAAGTCTTTTTCGATATCCTCGGGCAATTCTAGAAAAAAAAAATTACATTTCTGAATTATCGGAAATAAACACCCATTTTAATTTTTAAATAATAATTGATAAATTATTATTATTATTATTATTATTATAAGAGAATAATAATAATTTTGAGAGAATATTTTTAAATATATCCAAACAAAATATTATATATTTAATATTATTGACATTTGTTCACAATCTGTCATTTTAACATCTTTTAATTTAAAATTTAATCGAATAAAAAAATTAAAAGCGTTTGAAATTCATTTTTTTATTGTAAAAAACGTTTTAAAACGATCAAATGTTAATATAATTTAATTCATGATTTTTTCAATAAATTTATATTTATTTAACCCTGTTTTAAAACTTTAAAAGATTTAAATACATTTTTTTCAAAGATTTCGAAATAAATTTTGAAGCTTTTTAAGGGTTTTGAAAGGTTTTAAGACAATTAGATTTTCTGCAAAATTTTAAATGATTTTTTATTTTAAAAAATTAATTTTAAGAGAATATGTAAAATATTTGAAAACAATAAGAAATAGGGAATATAAAAAAAATGTAGAGAAAATTCAAATAATAAGAAGAAAAAAATATTTAGAAATTTAAACAAAATTTCAAATATAATAAAAAATTTTTAAGCTTTTAAAAATTTCTTTAAACACTGTAGATTTTTAAAGATCCTGAAATAAAGTTTTTATGCTTGTTAAGAATTTTGAAACGTTTCAAGATAATACAACCATTTTCTTAAGATTCCTGGGAAAATTGCTGAATAGATAACTTTTTAACAATTATTAATTTTTAAAAATTCGAGTACTTTTAAGAAATATTCAAAGACTTTTAAAATATTGACCCATAATTTAAAATTTGAAAAGATTTTTAATAATTTAAAACAAAATGTAGATTTTTGAAGATTTTAAACAAAAAATTGATAAATTTTTTAAGCATTTTCAAAAGTTTCAAAAGAATAAATTTTTGTTAAAGATTTCTATGAAACTGAAACATGATTTTATATTTTTCAAATTAATTTTAAGAGAATATTTAAAGAGATTTTTACAAATTGTCAAAAAAAGAAACGGGAATATTTTAAGGCGATTTTTTAATTTTGCAGAATTTCAAAAGAATGTCAGGAAAAATTCAAATAATAAAGAGAATATCTAAACGTTTAAAAAATAACATGAAATATTAAATTAAAAATTATAACAAAATATAACCTGGGCAAATCTATATTTTTGAAGATTTCTAAAAAAAATTTTAAGCATTTTCAAAGGCTTAAAAAGATGCTTTTATTAAAGATTTCTAGGAAAATGAAAAAAAAAATTAATTTTTACAAATTAATTTCAACAGAATATTTAGAAAGATTTCAAAAGATTACTAAATTTGTCAAAAAAGAATCAGAGATATTTTAAGGCAATCTGTGTAATTTTGCAAAATTTTAAAATAATTTTAGGAAGAATTCAAATAATTTTTTTTTTTTAATTTAAGTTTTAAAAAAATCCAAACTTAATTTAAAATTTTAAAGGTTCCAAATTGTTTTAGTGCAAATGTTTAAATTAATTTTTTGAAGGTTGCTAAGGACTTTGAAAGATAAAGAATTATAAACTAAAATTAATTATTCAATTAAAAAATATAACAAAATATTAAAGTATTTCTTAAGATTCATGGAAAAATTTAAGATGATTTTTTATTTTTTAAAATTAGTCTTAGTAGAATATGTAAAAATATATGTATAAAAAACCGAATTTTGATGTATAAATAACAATTGACAAATTATTGATTTTAAAGAATTGATTCAGTTTAAGAGATATTTCGAAGTTTGGAAAGATTACAAAAAATATTTAACAAACTTTACATTTTTGAAAATTTCGAGAAAAAAAATTAAATTTTAAGAGAATTGTTAAAAATATTTCCAAAACAAAAAAAAATGTTGCTTAATATTTCTGGATTCTTAATATTCCTTGATATAAATTTGATGTATAAATAATAATTGAAAAATTATAAATTAAACAAAAATCGAGGGAGTTTAAGAGATATTTAAAAAGTTTTGCAAAGATACGAAAATAATTAAAAATTTGAAAAGATTTCAACTTTTTTTTGACAAAATGTAGATTTTTGAAAATAAATGTAGAAACTTTTAAATCATTTTTAAATGTTTCAAAAGAATGAATTTTATTTTAAGATTTCTGAGGAAATGTAAAATGATTTTATATTTTTACAAATTAATTTTCAGAGAATATTTAAAGAAATTTCCAAAATTTTCAAAAAATAATCGGGAAAATCTTAAGGCGATTTTTTTATTGATCAGAATTTAAAAAAAAATGTCAGGAAAAATTCTAATAATAAAAAAAAATATTTACAAGTTTAAAAACAATTTTCGAATGTAATTAAAAATTTGTAAGGTTTAAAATTTGTTTTTTAATGTAGATTTTTAAAGATTTTAAAATCAAATCTGGAAGCTTTTCAAGGATTTTTAAAAGTAAATTATTATAAAATAAAATATTAAATTAAAAATTATAACGAAATTATATAATATTCTTAAAATTCCTGGGCAATTTTTTAATGATTTTCTTTTAACATATTTTTAAGAGAATATTTCAAAATATATCAAAACAAAACAAAAAATTTGATGTATAAAGGACAATTGAACAATTTTTAATTTTAAAAGATTTAAGTAAGTTGAGATATTTAGAAGTTTTCAAAGGTTGAAAAATAATATAAAACTTGAAAAGATTTAAAATAATTTAAACCAAAATATAGATTTTTGTGCATTTTAACAAAAATATTTATAACATTTTTTGTAAATATAAATTTTCATAAGTTTCAAAAGAATATACTTGTCTTAAAGATTTCTAGGAAAATGGAAAATAATTTATTATTTTTATAAATTAATTTTAACAGAATATTTAAAAAGATTTCCAAAATTGTCAAACAAAATCTGAAAGATTTTACGGAACATTGTTTATTTTGTAGGATGTAAAACATTATCATTTTTAACAGTTTTTTTAAATCTTGAAACGTTTGAAGTGAATAAAATAATTTTCTTAAGTTTTCTGAACAATTTTTTAATGATTTTTAAAATTTTAAAACAATTTTAAGATAATATTTAAAAACATCCAAACAAATTTTGAAGTATAAATAACAAGTAAATAATTAATAATTTAAATAAAATTTAACTAAGTTTAAGAGATATTTAGAAGTTTTAAAAGGATAAAAAATATAATTTAGAACTTGAAAAGATTTCAAACAATTTGAAACAAATGTAGTTTTTTGATTATTTTGAACAAAAAAATTGGAAAATTTTCAATCATTTTCAAAGGTTTCCAAAGAACGAATTTTATTTTAAGATTTTTGGGAAAATAGAAAATGATTTTATATTTTTATAAATTAATTTTAGTAGTTTTTTTTAATTCCGCAAAATTAAAAAGACTTTCTTGAAATGGTTTCGATTATTTTTTGCGAATTTTGGAAATTTTTTAAAATATTCTCTTAAAATTAATTTTTAGAAAAATTCTTAAAATTCCTAGGCAAATTTTTTATGACTTTTTTTTAAACATAATTTTGAGAGAATATTTTAAAATATATCAATAAAAAAATTTTGATGTGTAACTAAGAATTGAACAATTATTAATTTAAAAAATATTTGAGTAAGTTTAAGAGATATTTAGAAGTTTTAAAAATATTCTAAAATATAATTTATAACTTGAATTTTTAATTTTTGGATTCTTTAGAAATGTTAGATTATGTGTAAATTTTTTTTAAACTTCTAAATATATTTTTTTATTATTTCAATTTTTAATAAATAAATTTTGAACTCCTAAAAAATAAAAAAATAGTCTTATAAATTGTTTTTAAATATTCTCTTTAAATTAATTTATAAAAAAAAAATACTTTTCCCATTTTCCTAGTAATCATTTTAAAATGTATTTTTCTGAAACCTTTCAAAATCTTTAAAACTCTACATTTTGTTAAAAAAAAAATTTATCTTAAAATTATTATTTTTAAAATTTGTTTTGAGATTTTTTATAATTTCTCTTAAAATTATGTTTTCAAAGAAAAATTTCATTAAAAATTGTCCGCACGAATCTTAAGAACATTATTTTATTATCTTGAAACGTTTAAAAATCCCTAACAAGTTTTTTAACATTTTATTTTAGAACCTTCAAAAATCTATATTTTAAACAAAAAATGAAACCTTTAAAATTTTTAATTATTTTTGGTTTTTTTTTACACTTCTAAATTTTTGTTTAATTACTTGAACTTTTCGTACAATTTTTTTAGAATCCTGCAAAATTAAGAAAATTGCCTTAAAAATCATCCAAATTCTTTTTTGGAAATCTAGGAAGTTTTTCAATATTCTCTTAATTTTTATTTTTCAAAATAAAAAATCATAAAAAATTTTCCCAGGAATCTTAGGAAAATTTGTTCTGCCTTCCAAGTTGCTTTCTAAATATTTTTTTTAATTTTGGTTTTATTTTAATATCTTTTTAAATATGCACTTAAAATTAATTTGTAAAAATAAATCCTAAAAGTTTTTTTCAAAACAATTATTGTTTTGAAACCTTTCATAATTCTCAAAAAGTTGCTAAATTTTGTGTTCCTACAAAATTATAAAAATCACCTTAAAATCTTGCAGATTATTTTTTGAAAATTTTAGAAATCTTTTGAAGGGCTCGTAAAATTAATTTGTAAAAATCTTTTTTTTTAATTTCCTAGAAATCTTCTAAAAACTTAATTCGTTTAAAACCCTTAAAAAATTTAATTGTTTATAATTAAAATCTTCAGAAACCTATATTTTCTTTAAAAATCTTTTAATCTTTTTAAGTTTCAAATTATTTTTTTATTTTTTCTAAATTTCTAAATATCTGTTATACAACTTGTTTTTTTTTTTAATTTAAAAGCTTCAAATTTTTATTTCGAAATCTTAAAAATCTACATTTTGTTCAAAAAATTTTGAACACTTTTAAAGTTTTAAAATCAGTTAAAATTTTTTAAAGACTTCTCTTAAAATCTCTTAAACTCATTGGAATTTTTCTAAATTAAGACTTGCTCGGTTGTTTTTATCCAAATTATTGAGTTTTGAATAATTGATTTTTAATTTCTAATTTTAAATCAAAATCCAAATATTGCTAATTATTAAAAAATTGTTCTTTTTGCTAATTAGAATTTTCAAATTAAATGTGTTGAAAATGGAATAATTTATACTGAAAACAACATTTAAAAAGGATGTTAAATTATTTTAAAATTGAAAAGAGTTTTACCGTTAAATTCTGTAAATTATTTAATTTTTAAATCATTCAGTATCATCTTGTAAAACCGATTATTGTTCAATTCCTTAAACTCGAAGTACAGTTATGTTTTAAAAACCATTAATTATATTATTAACAGTTAATCATTTTTAAAAAATTTTATCAACAAATTTCAATTTCAAACGCTTGTATTTATTTTTAATGATTAATTTTTAAAGTAAAAGATTTTAGAACTCCGCAAATTACATGATATCATGTAATATTTCAAGTAATTGAATAGATTTTTTTTTCTACAAATTTTTTTAAATTCCAGGTTAAAAAATAAATCCATTTACCTTTATCTTCCAAATTTTCAAAACTGTATCTTTTCAAACAGTCTTTCAAATAAATTTCAAAATTTTCGCACTGGGACTTCCTCGTTGCTTTCTGAACCAGTTTTTGAAGTCGCAGTTTATCTAAAATCAGGTATTTAAAATCACTCCTCTAAATTAGAAAACCTCACAAAATAATTTCTAGGTGTCTACCCTACCTAGAAAACCTGGAATTGCCAGAGATTTTTTCAAGTTCAGGGATTTTTTTTCAAGACGGAGCCTATTTTTTCAATTGGAATAGAAAATTGAATACAAATAATTCCTTAATTTTAAAAGTAGTTTTATTTAAATATTTTATTGAAAATTCGGGACTAAAAAATCCCAAAAAGTTAAATTCCCAAAACTATAAAATTCTTAAATTGGAAAATTCCCGAATAATAAAATTGCCGAAAAATAAAAATACTGAATTGAAAAATTCCCGACAGAAAATTGACGAATTATGAAATATCTGAATTGTAAAATCTTCGAATTTAAACAATTACAATTTTTTTATAAATATGCTTTATTGATTATAAATACTATAATGATTTTTTAAAAATTATTTTTAATGTCTAAAATTTCAAAAATTGTTTCTTTAATTTAAAATAACAATAATTTTGAATAAAATAATTGTTTAAAATCATTATTGTATTTATAATCAATATAATATATTTATAAAAAATTGTAATTGTTTAAATTCAGGAATTTTCCAATTTGGTATTTTTATTTTTCGGCTATTTTATTATTCGCGAATTTTTATTTTCGTGAATTTTCCAATTCGGTATTTTTATTTTTCGGCAATTTGATTATTCGGGAATTTTCCAAGCCGGAAATTTTATTTTTCGGGATTTTTTAGTCGTCCCTTATTTAGGGACGACTGAAAAATCCCGAAAAATAAAATTCCCGGCACAGTAAAATTCCCGAATAATCAAATTGGCAAATAATAAAATTGCCGAAAAATAAAAATACTGATTTGGAAAATTTCCAAATAATAAAATATACGAATAATAAAATTACCGAAAAATAAAAATACCGAATTGGAAAATTCCTGAATAATAAAATTCTCAAATAATAAAATTTCAGAATGATAAAATTCTCGAATTAAAATATTCCCGAATAATAAAATTTAAGAAAGTTTATAATATTACCGAATTGGAAAATTCCCGAATTTTAACAATTAGAACTTTTTATGAATATATTTTATTGATTACAAATACAACAATAAGATATTATTTTCAAAAATTATTTTCGATATTTAAAATTCCAAGCTTATTTTTGAATTAAAAATAGCAATAATTTTAAATAAAATATTTCTAGGTAACGCATGTTTTTTTAATGTTCACAGTATTTGAAAAAATACAAAAAGCATTCGCAAAAATAAAATTTAAAATTTATATATATATTTATATTTTGAGTCTGTTTTAAAAACGTTACACGGTACGTAGAAAATTTAACGAGATTTTTGTTCCAAGCGCACGTTTTCAAAAATAGGGAAGGCGGTACAATAATTTAATTTTACATTGAAAGAAAAAATAATGACTCACATTTTGACATTTTTTTTTAATGCGCATAGAATTTGAAAAAAAAATACAAAAAGCGTTAGCAAGAATGTAATTTAAAATTTCAAATAAATATATATTTATTTATTAAACATTTTTTATTACATTTTTGCGAAAGCTTTTTGTATTTTTTTCTTCAAAAATATTATGCACATATAAAAAAACGTAAAAATGTAAGCAATAATTTTTTCTTTGAAAGAAGAATTAAATTTTGTTTCACCTACCAAATTTGTAAAAACGTGCACTTGGAAGAAACAAAATTATCCCTAAATTTTCTTTGTACCTAACAAAGGTTTTCAAATAAAAACTCAATATATATATATTAATTTAAAATTCAATTTTTGCTAACGCTTTTTGTATTTTTTTCAAATTCTATGCACATTTTCAAAAAAAGCGTCCAAATATAAGTTATTATTTTTTCTTTTAATGTAGAATTAAATTTTTGTATCGCTTTCCCTATTTTTGAAAACATGAACATTAAAAAAACATGCGTAACCTAGAAATATTTTATTTAAAATTATTGCTATTTTAAATTCAAGAAATAAGCTTCGAAATTTTAAATGTGAACAAAATTTTTTGAAACTAATGTCTTATTGTTGTATTTTTAATCAATAAAATATATTCATCAAAAAATCAAATTCTTAAAATTCGGGAATTTTCCAATTCAGCAATATTATAAACTGTCGGGAATTTTCAAATTCGGTAATATTATAAACTGTCGAGAATTTTATTATTTGGGAATTTTTCAATTCCGGGATTTTATAATTCTGAAATTTTATTATTCAAAAATTTTATTATTCGGTATTTTTATTTTTCGGCAATTGTCTACCTATTTTCAAATGATCTTGAATTCCTTGAAATATTTCAGTGTATTATTAAGATACCGAGTAATTTATATTAGATTTTAAATATTTTGAAGGAATTTTTAAGATTTTAGGGTATTTTAAGAACTTCTAAGGCATTTTCAGTAGCTTTTAATTTTCCAAGGAATGTTTTTTTAAAATTAATTTCATTGATTTGAAGTGATTCTAATGGGAATGGTGGTTTACCAATTCGCCACCTGGTGCCGAAAACTGGAACTAGAAAGAGTGGGTACAATTTTAAAGTTGCAAATTAATTTTTGCATAAAAGTGTTTTTGCGATTGTGTTTTAAAGTATAAAACAATGATTGAATACTAAAAACAAATCTTCATAAAAAACAAATAGTTTTAGATAGAATTTCCATCTTGTATAGTAAAAAAAACACAGTTTTGTCAAATAAGTTTAAACCTATTTGACAAAAATGTATAAAAATGTATATAAAAATGTATATGTATGTAAATCATTCTAAATTTTTTTGAATAATCACTTAAAATTATCTTTTCAAAGTAAAAGTCATTATTAATTTTCATAGGAAATGTTTTTTAATCTTCTGAAGCCATTCAAAATTCTGGAAAATCTTTTAAATTTTGTGCACGAAATTTGCCAAAATCTATATTTTGTTTTAAATTAGGCCGTGGGCTATTTACACCGAAATTTTTTCAAAACTTCTAAATATTTCTTCAACTTCCTTAAATTTATTTATAAAATAATATGTGTTCATTTGTTATTTTTGCATCAAAGTTCAACAATTTAACTTACAAATTAAATTTTGTCAAATATTTCTAAATATCGAGTCATTCTTATTTTTCTTGATTAAAAAATTTCAAATTGAATGTTCTAAAAATTGAATATTTTAGACTAAAATAATACGTGAAATTTAAGAAAAACTTTTAATTATGAATATTTTATTTTAAGGTTATTTTAAAATTGAAAACAGTTTATAAAGTTTCAATCAGGCGTTTAAATTTTTTAAAATAATAATACTTTCCAACTGAAATAGTTTATTTTTAAATTGCGAACTGATTTCGAATCGTCTTGTAAAATTAATTATTATTCACTTTTTAAATCCTAAAAATCAATTCAATTTTAAAAATAATTAATAATGTATATTCACAATTGATCAGCTAAAATGTTTTTTATCTCAAATCTTCGATTTCAAACGCTTCTAATTTTTAATTGCTTAAGCCTTTAAAACTGCATTTTGAAATTTTAAAAAATAAAATGTACACTTGACAATTAAAATCTAAAATTTAAAATTGTTTAAAGTGGACGATTTTGGAAATGCGCATTTTAAACTTAATGATATCATAATAAACATTTTTATGCGCAAATTCAAATGCATCTTTAAAATCGTACCTATTATTTTTAGTTCCGATTTTTCGTCACCAGGTGGCGCAACGCAATTTAAATATTCCCAAAAGCTTTTAAAATATTTTAGGATGAAGATAGGATTTCAACGATTTTAATGGATTTTAAAATACTCAATGGGTTGAGTATTGAATTGAGTATTTAATTGAATGGATTTTTTTTTGTATTTTAAAAGATTCTCAGGCATTTTCAAGGCCTTTTAAAAGGTATCAAAGGATTCGAAATATTTAAGAAAATTTTAATAAATTTTTAGAAATTTGTTACTTATTTCAGTAGTTAGAGGGTTTTCAAAAACTGAAATATTTTAAGGTATTTTAAAAGATTCCAATGCATTTTCAAGCAATTTGATTAATTTAAGATTGTTCCAATTCATTTGAATTCTTTTCAATTTAACTTGAATTTTTTTGTAAAAATTAGCCACTTCTTGTGTTAGAAATTAGTAGGATTTCAAAGATTTGACAAGGTTTGCATTATTTTGATGAATTCACCCAATTCTACTTAATTCAGTGCATTTTTTTCAATTTTCTAAAAGGTTTTATTTAATTGATCCTGAATTCCTAGGCGTTTCATCAAATTCTTTCAATTCCTTTGTATTTTTCTAAACTTATTTCAAAGTTACTGAATTCAATGAATTTTTTCATATTGTTTTAACCCTTAAAGGACATTCTGGGTATAGAACACCCAGCGACTTGTTTGCGCCTTAACAAAACGTACCAAATTCAAGAAAATGGAACATATGGCGCCAGATTAACAAATGACATGAAAATATATTTTTCCATGTTATTTTTACATAATTTTGATTTTTATCATTTTTTATGCGCATTGAATTGAATTATTTATTTTTTATAATAAATAACTTCTTTGGAACGAACACTATAAGACTAATTTTATTTTTGAAGCACCATATCTCGGAAGTATTCAAGAAAAATTTTAAGTAAAAATATCAAAAACTTCAAAAGTTATGAATTTTAGACTGAAATAAGTCATTTTTAAATTTTTTTCCCAAAAAGGATTTTTTAACTACTTTAAATTTCAAAAACTGTTATGAAATCTTTTTCTCCTTAAACTAGATAGATTAAACATAATTAATTGATTTTTTTGTAAAGAAAAACTATCCAATACCGTCGGCACAACACGTTTGAATACCCTTGGGTATCTAACACCCAGTATGCTCTTCATGTAATTTTACGGAATTGTGCCCTTGAAGGGTTAGATCCATTACATTTTTATTTAATTCACATTGAATTTTTCTGAATTTGCTTATAGTCACTCTTTGATATGATAATTTACAAGTATAATTAATTATTCCAACAATTTTCATAAACAAATTCCGAGTTTGGCTATTTTTCAACGTATAGGCTACATTTTTCTTACAGAATTAACAAAAAATATCTTTGATATGACTTCTTCTGTGACACTTTGAAAATTCCCAAGACTTATTTCAACAATTTTCGTAAACAAATTCAGATTTTGGCTATTTTGAAACGAATACACACAATTTTTTTCACGAAATCAATTAAGTATATTCTTCTGTAGACTCTTTAATGTGATTCGTTGCAAGTTCCCAATTATCAATCATTGTTTAAACAATTTTTATTTTTAAATTTCAGAGTTTGACTTTTTTCAATAATTTTCATAAGCATATTCTTTGTCTGAAAATTATTTATTTTTTTCTTTTACTGAAAATTTAACTATTCCAATTGAAATTTGAACTATTTTGTTAAAAAATTGTATAATTTATTAATTTTTGGTTAAAAATAATTTGTCTTTAAATAAAAAATGTTAACTATTACAGTTAAATATTCCATAATTTTATTTAAAAATTCATCCATTTTGTTAAAATTTAATTTTTCCAACTAAAAGTTCAGTTATTCGATTTTTTGTTGGGAATGGTTAAATGGCGCAACGCCAACTGGTGACAAAAATACGAACTAGAGAGAATAGGTACGATTTAAAAGTTTTACATAAACTTTTGCATAAAAGTGTTTTAACCATTTTTCTTGTGGAGTTTAAAATATTTTTTGGATACTAAAAGTAAGTCTTTATTAGAAAGAAAAGGTTTTAGATGAAATTTACATCTTAAAGATGAAGAAACATATTTTTTTACAGAAATATCTATCTAACTGTGATTTCCATTCTTTTTAAAAATACATTTTCAGTTGATCAATTGTGGCTATAAATTAATGATTTTTAAAATTAAGTTTTTCTTTAAAATTTTTAAAGTGAATAATCAAAAATTTTGCAAGACGATTCGAAATCAGTTTGCAATTTTAAAAATTCCCGTTACTAACGTCAAAACTTATGTAAACTATTTTAATTTGAAAGTCTTATTAGTTAAAAAAATGTAAATGCCCGATTGAAACTTTATAAACTATTTAATATTTTTAAATAATTTAAAAATAATATATTCATAAAAAAAGCCTTTTATTAAATTTTAAATATTATTTCAGTCCAAACTATTTAAGTTTTAAACCATTCAATTTGAAATTTTCTAATTAAGAAAAATGAAAATGGCTTTACATTTAGAAATATCTGACTGTTTATTTAAGATAAGTAATTGTAGTTAAATATTAAAAACTAAATTTATACGTTACATTTCAATTGTTCTATTTTAAACAATTTTAATTTATAAGTCAAATTTTTTAACCTCAATGTATAAATAACAATAGCATACTATTCTTTAAAAAATTTAAGGAAGTTGAAATATTTAGATAATTTGAAAAAATACAAATTTAAATTAATATAATGGCTTCAGAAGATTAAAAAAAAATCCCATGAAAATTAATAATGATTTTGATTTTGAAAACATAATTTTCAGTGATTATTCAAAAAGATTTACAAAGATTTACAAAATTATCAAAAATGAATGTGATGTTTAGAAGTTTTGAAATAATTTCAAAAATCATAAAAAAGATTGAAAAAAAATGTAAACAACATGCAGATCTTTAAAGATTTTCAAATAAAATTTAGAAGCATTTTAAGGATTTTTTAACCATTTAAAATATAAATAATTTAACTTTTTATTTAAGAAGCGTTTAGTTTATAAAAAAAATGTAATCGTTCAATTTTTTATGTTTCTAGCTTAAAATTTCTTTAAATGATATAATTTTGAAAATTTTAATTTGATTGATTGGTTCTTCAATTTAGACTTTAGAGGATTGAAAATGATAACGTAGAATTATATTTTTAGATCTGAATCTGAATCTTTGAACTCAGTTTGGTTAAAAATTAACTTTGCAACTGAAAATTTAACTTTTCAAGTTTTTTTTTTTGTTTGATAATTGATCTTCTTTAGTTGCAAAATTAACTATTTTGCTAAAAATTCATGTGTTTTGTTTCAAAATTGTATTTTTTGGAAGAAAATTAATCTTTTTGATAAAAATTCAAGTATTACAGATAAATATTCATAATTTCAGTTCAAAATTAATCTTATCAGTTGAATATAAAACTACTTGGTTCAAAGTTAAAATCTTCTGTTAAAAATTCATTTTTTTGTTGTTGAAAAGTTAACTATTCCAGAGAAATATTCGTCATTTTAGTTTAAAATAAATATATTTTGTTGAAAAGTGTTCTTTTTTATAAAAAATTAATCTTTTTGGTTTAAAATAAAATTACTTGGTTGAAAGGTTGATTATTCCAGTAAAATATTTGTCATTTTAGTTGAAAATTCATCAGTTTGGTTCAAAATTAATTTTTTTTTTAACTAAAAATGTAACTATTCCTTTTTTATTCAAAAATTAATTATTTGTAGTCAAAAATTTTGTATTATTTGTTGAAAGTTGATATTTTGTTGTTGTAAAATTTAAACTGTTTCGTTAAAAGTTCATGTTATTTGTTAAAAATTATCTTTTTGGCAGCAAATTAATCTTTGCATTTAAAAATTAACCTGGGTTGAAAATTCAACTATTTCGTTGAAATTTTTGTTTGAAAATTCAACTACTTGGTTAAAAATCCACCTATCTCTTCTTGAAAATGCATTATTTTTAGTTGGTAATATAAAAATTGATATTTTACGATAAAAAATTTGTTTGAATTATTAGAGACAAATTCAAAAAATGTTTAATTATGTTTTTATTATTATTTAATTATTTCATTAATCGATGGTGCTAACATATCCAAGAAGATCATGTGATAAAAATTTTCAAAGTTTTCTAAATTAAAAATATGAATTAAATCCCCGGAAAAAACATTATTTATAATAAACTTTGCTAAACTGCATACATATTTCTAGTCGACTAGTTTTAAAAATACGAAATATTTGAATAGCTCCTTCCTAATATGAAAAATAATATCTAGAAAAAGGTTGAAATACTTAAAAAAAAATCTGGAATTATCAGGGATTTTTTTCTCAAACATTTGAGAAGACATCCTGCATTTGGAATTTTTGACAACTTACTTTTTACAGCGTAAAGTTCCAGAACGGCTCTTGCAATAACGTGAAAAGCATGACTATTATGTGACCCTTTCGACATTCCTTTCCATCTGTCAGCAGATTCTTGACAAGCAAGTCTCAAAAAAGTCCTTTTTAAAAATTCTCCTGAAGAGTAATCTGAATTTTGAATCGCTTTTTTCAAAGTGTCGGATAGAGGGAATGATTCAAAAAATTCTTTCATCTCCGGATCAGTTGCTCGGGGCGATTTTACCATGGGGAGTTTATGGTAACAGCAGGAAATTAATATTAAGAGTTTTGCGTTTTTCAGTTCGGCAAAAATTTTCGAAATTGCGATGCTGAGTTCGCCACAGGCGTGAAGACCGATGAGGCAAATTTTGGAAATTTCTTCTGGAATAGAAATATATATTTCGGATGACTGAAAAATTCAGAAAAATAAAATTCCCGACACTGTAAAGTTCCCGAATTTTAAAATTCCGGAACAGTTTCTAATATTATTGAATTGCAAAAGTTCCCAGATAATAAAATTATCAAATTATAAAATTTCAAAATGATAAAATTCCCGAATTTTCTAGTTAGGATATTTAATTCTGCAATTTTCTTTGGGGAATTTTCGAATTTAGTAATATTAGAGGCTGTTCGTGAATTTTCCAATACGCGAATTTCATTATTCGGAAATTTAATTATCCGGGAATTTTCAAATTCGTTAATATTATAAGCAGTTCAAGAATTTAATAATTCGGGGATTTTTCAAAATAGGGTATTTTATATTTAAGGACATTCATTATTTGGGAATTTTCTAGAGACAGATATTTAATTATTAAAAAATTTTATAATTCAGGAATTTTATTGGTCTGGAATTTTCTAATTCGCAAATTTAATCATTCGATAATTTTCCAATTAGGGAATTTTATCATTCGATAATTTAATTATTGGGGCATTTTATTATTCGGGAATTTTTTAGTTTTGGGAAATTCATTCTTCGGAAATTTTATAATTCAGGAGTTTTATTATTCTTGATATTAATCATTCGGGAATTTTCCAATTAGGGGATTTTATCATTCGATAATTTAATTATTAGGAAAATTTATTTTTCAGGAATTTTTAGTTTTGGGAAAATCATTATTCACAAATTTTTTTAATTCGGGAGTTTTATTATTCTGAAATTTTCCAATTCGGAAATTTAATTATACGGGAATTTTCCAAATTGGTAATTTTTTAGTTTCGGGAAATTCATTATTCGGAAATTTTATGATTTACGAGTTTTAGTATTTTGAATTTAATCGTTCGGGAATTTTCCAATTAGGGAATTGTATTATTCAGTAATTTTATAATTTAGGAGTTTTATTATTCTGGAATTTTCCAATTAGGGAATTTAATTATTCGGGAATTATCCAAAAAGGGAATTTTATAATTAAGGAATTTTATTATTCGGGAATTTTTTAGTTTTGGAAAATTCATTATTCGGAAATTTTATAATAAATTCAGGAGTTTTATTATTCTAGAATTTTTTAATTCGGAAATTTAATTATACGGGAATTTTCCAAATCGGGAATTTTTTAGTTTCGGGAAATTCATTCTTCGGAAATTTTATAATTCAGGAGTTTTATTATTCTTGATATTAATTATTCGGGAATTTTCCAATTAGGTAATTTTATCATTCGATAATTTAATTATTAGGAAATTTTATTAATCAGAAATTTTTAGTTTCGGGAAAAACATTCGGAAATTTTTTTAATTCAGGAGTTTTATTATTTTGAAATATTTCAATTTCGGAAATTTAATTATACGGGAATTTTCCAAATCGGGAATTTTTTAGTTTCGGGAAATTCATTATTCGGAAATTTTATAATTGAGGAGTTTTATGATTCTTGAATTTAATCATTCGGGAATTTTATTATTCAGGAATTTTTAGTTTCGGGAAAATCATTATTCGGAAATTTTATGATTCGGAAGTTTTATTATTCTGAAATTTTCCAAATCGGAAATTTAATTATGCGGAAATTTTACAAATCGGGAATTTGATAATTAAGGAATTTTTTAGTTTCGGGAAATTCATTATTCGGAAATTTTATAATTCAGGAGTTTTATTATTCTTGAATTTAATTATTCAGGAATTTTTGGTTTAGGGAAAATCATTATTCGGTAATTTTATGATTCGGGAGTTTTATTATTCTGAAATTTTCCAAATCAGAAATTTAATTATGCGGAAATTTTCTAAATCGGGAATTTGATAATTAAGGAATTTTATTATTCGGGAATTTTTTATTTTCGGGAAATTCATTATTCGGAAATTTTATAATTCAGAAGTTTTATTCTCCGTGAATTTAATCATTCGGGAATTTTCCAATTAGGGAATTTTATCATTCGATAATTTAATTATTCGGGAATTTTATTATTCAGGAATTTTTAGTTTCGGGAAAA
>NC_046657.1:19251827-19284659 GCF_010883055.1 Belonocnema kinseyi | reverse complement strand
TTAATAATTAAATTTAATAATTATAAAAGAAATTCCCTAATTTTACAATTCATGAATTCAGTTATTCCGAAATTGTATTATTCGGGAATTTGACTATTCGAAAATTTTGTTATCCGGTAATTTTCCATTCGGGAATTTGCAGTTTTGGGAATTTCATTATTCGGGAATTTTTCAACTCGGTAATCTTACAGTGTCCGGGGAATTTTCAATCTGGAATTTTATTATCCAGAAATTTTATTATTCGAAAATTTCATTATTTGTAAAAATTTTATTTCGGTAATATTATAAACTGCCCGAGAATTTTATTATCCGGGAATTTTATTATTTAATAATTTTCCAATTTGGTAATATTATAAAATATCCGGAAATTTTATTTTATTATTGGAAATTTTATAATTCAGGAATTTTATTATTCGGCAAATTCAATGTTCGTGAATTTCAGAATTCTGTAAAATTTAATACTATTCGGGAATTTTATTTTTCGGAATTTTTCAGTCGTTCATATATTTTTTTTAATTTGTCAAGCTTCATAAAATATAAATTTGTATTTATTTATTACCAGAGACTCCAAATTCTTCCTGAAGTTTTGATTGGATTAAACCAGCTGAATCTTGAGTTACTTCACATTGAAAATATTTTACAGAATTTATTGAATCTGGATAAAATTCGTTTTGTCTCCTTTGAGCGGTTTCGACATTTTGTAAATTGGATTCCAAGCCCAGGATTTTGTATCCATACAAATGATGTAATAATTGGCAGATGTAACCCTAGATTAAATAAATCGAGTATTATATTCATATAAACTTTTTTATTTAACTAGCAATAAACTAGTTTTCCTAAGACTGTTGAAAATTTTTAAAAATATTGTTGAAGATTTCAGATACGTTAAGTCAAAATTTCAGCAAAAAAGTTCTCTTTTAAACCAAAAACTTAAATTTTCTTAAAAAAAAAAAGATTTTAATTTTTAATCAAAAACTTTTCAGAGCATCCCAAAAGATGAATTTTAAACAAAATGAATGAATCCTCAAAACAAAGTGACAAATTTTCAATAAAACAGTTGACTTTTCCACCAAAAAAGATACTTTTTAGATAAAAATGTTTAGATTTCAACAAAGTAAATTATTTTTCAACCAAAAACATTTATTTTTAATTAAGAATAATAATTTTATAACAAAAAAGACAAATTTTCAACAAAATATATGAATTTTTGATACATAAAATATTAAAATTTGTAATAAAAAATAGTCGAGTCATTAAAAAGACTAATTTTGAACCAAATAATTGAATTTCTAACGAAAAGAATTTACTTTGCACAAGAAGAATAATTTGCTTCGAAAAAAGCCGAATTGTCAAGAACAAAAATTTATTTTCAACCAAAAAGTTTTTAACAAACTAGATTAATTGTTAATCAAATAATCGAATTTTCAACCAAATTTAATTTTCCCCAAGAAGAATAATTTACTTCCGAAAAAAATTAATTTTCAAAAATTAATTAATTATTTTAACCAAATATGATGAATCATCTACAAAGTAGATTAATTTTAACTGAGTAATTAAATTTTCAGCTAAAAAAAATCAGCTAAGTAATTGAATTTTCAACCACAAAAAAGATACATTTTCAACAAAAAATGGTATTGTTATAGTTTTAACAAAAAAGATTAATTTTTTACAAAATTTTTTTACCAATCAAAAATATAATCAAAAATATAATAGTTGATATTGCAATCAAAAAATATTATTTTTAATAAAAAATAGTCAAATTTTCAACAAAATAGTTAAATCCTCAACCAAAAGAGATTTTTGTTAAAAAGAAGAATTTTCGGCCTTAAACATTATTTTTAAGAAAGTAGTTTAATCCTTAACCAAACAGTTTTAAACTGACTCTAATTATTCCTCAATTTTTTTGAAATTGTTTCAAAATTAAACAACATTGCATAAGTCTTCCATTTGCTTCGATATTTTTAGAAATTTTTTGAAATCTTTTAAAATTTCCTTAAAAATTAATTTTTTCAAAATGAAAATCATATTTTAAATTTTCTTAGGAATTATTAAAAAGCTTCTAATTTTGTATTACAAATCTTCAAAAATCTAAATTTTGTTTGCAATTTTTTGAAATCATTTAATGTCTTAATGACTTAATGGAATTTTTTTCTAACATTTTTTAATCTTGCAAACTTGAAAAATTGTTCTCTAAGATCTTTCACATTCTTTTGGAAAATTTTAGGAAATCATTTGAAATCTGTTTTAATTTCCTTATAAAACGAATTTTTCATTTTTTTAAATTCTTTCAAATTTTCTTAGGAATCAGAAGAAATTGCTATTATCGTAAAACATTTTGATATTCTTAAAAATCTTATTTTTTCGAAATCTTCCAAAATCTACATTTTGTTAATTTTTTTGTTTAAATCTTTCAATTTTGTGTTAAATTTTCTAGGAATCTTAAACAAAATTGTTGTTCTCTTAAAGCCTTTCAATATTATTTGAAAGACAAATTTGTTTCGAAATTTTCTAAAATGTTCATTTTCTTTAAATTTAAATTAGTTTCTCATTTTCAATTTTCAAAGAAATCTAGAAAATTCTATTATTTTCGTAAAATCTGTAAAAATTCTTGAAAAGTCTGTTTTTATAAATCTTCTAAAATGTACATTTGGTTTAAAATTTTCCGAAACATTTTGAAATATTTTTCATTCCTTTTTGGAATATCAGGAATTCATTTTGAATCTTTTGAAATGTTTTTCAATTTTCTCAAAAATCTTAAGAATTTTTTCCAAAATCTACAATTTGTTTTAGATTTTTTGAAATCACCTCAAGATTTACATTATTTTCGAATCTATTTAAAACTTCTAAATATCTCTTTACCTTAATTGAATGCTTTCTAAAACATTGTAATTTCTTAAATTGACCAATTTTGCTTCAAAATTAATTTTCAAAATATTCCAAAATCTTAATTTTGCTAAAAAATTTGTTAACACTTTGAAATCCTTTCCAAATTTCTGTTTCATATTTTTTGAAGTCATTTCAAGATTAAAATTATTTTTAAATCTTTTCAAAACTTCTAAATGTTTTGAAATAATTTAGTTTTCTCGCAAAATTTTAAAACCCTGAAAACTTTTCTCAAAATCTTCCAGAATAAAAAAATCATTAATTAATTAAGCTAATTAATTATTTAAATTTGGAATCAACTCACTAATCCCGCACCAAAATCAACAATCGTTGAAATATTTTCTTCCAAACAATGCTTGCGTACAAGATTCGTAAGATGCAAAATTTCATGCTGTTTCTTAGGATTCAAACCTTTTAAAAAAATGCTTGGAAGCTGAAGAATTGATTCAAGTTCCGGTTTCGATAGTCTGTCAATTTTTTTACATTTTTCCAAAAACATGATGAGAGAACCAGGCCAATTTTCCTAAAATTAAACAATTTTTTTTGTTCTAAACATTTAATAAAAATATCCTTCTTTCTAAATAATTTATTTTTCCCAAAGTTCAAACCTTGCATTGCCTTTCAACAACGAAATCATTCAATTCATCGTTTGCCAGTTTTTCTAAAGTTTCAAGCCATCCCTGAGGAAATTCGTCCAAACATTTTCTTACTAAAATTTCCGTCACAGGCGTATTGTAAATCCATTGAACGTCATGGAAAAAATCTAGAGCGCTTGAAAAATATTCCATTTCGTTTTCGCACATTTTTTTTAATCAGGTTAAAATCTGAAAGAAAATTACTTTCGTAGATATGGATTCTTCACTAAGTTCATTGAGTTATAACTGAATCAAAATTCTTCAAAAACAGAGGAAATAGAATGATTTTTCACGAAAATAGGAGAAATTTTAACTGAAAAAGACCAATTTTACCAACAAAATAAAATTTTAACTGAACAGTTGCATTAACAAACATATAGTTAAATTTTTAACTAAAAAGAATAGTTTTTAGACAAAAATGGATAAATTTTCAGATAAAAAAATTAATCTTTAACTAATTCAAAAAATTAATTTAAAAAGAGCTGGACTGTTAACCACAGAGTTTAATTTTTAAGAAAATAATTTTTTTATATAACCAATTGTTTGAATTTTCAACCAAAAATATGATTTTTCAACAAAAAAGTTAACTTTATACTAAATAATTATATTTTCGTAAAAATAGTTTAATTTGTAACCAAGTAGTTGAATTTTCCACCAAAAATATAAATTTTAAGTACAAGATGAATTTTCTACAAGAGTTGAATTTTTGACCCAAAAATATATGTTTTTAACCAAAATTATGAATCTTTAACAACAAATGATTTTTTTATTAGTTGCATTTTAATCCAATTATTTTACAAAAAAAAAAAAATAAATTTCTAACCAAAAATTGAGTAGTAAATTTTGATACAAAAAATTAATTTTAAACAAAGTTTCAACAAAAGAGTCACATTTTTAACGAAAGAGGGGAATCCTTTAAAAAATAAATTGTTAATGAAGTAGTTCATCTTTCAACCAAGCAGTGGAATTTTAAAAAAAAATTTTTCAAGAAAAAGTTAATTTTCTACCAAATAGTTCTTAAAAAAAGTTTAAATTTTAAGAAAATAGTTGAAATTTCTTATATACATCTGAATTATCGAAGCAAAAAAAAAACACAAATTTTCGACCCAAAAATATCAATTTTCAACTAAATTATGAATCTACAAAAAAAATTATTTTTTTAAAAGCAGTTTAATTTTGAATAAAGTAGTTTATTTTTGAAACAAAAATGACGGATTTTCAAATAAAAAGTTCAATCCTGAACTAAAAACAGAATAATTTTCAACCAAACGGTTAAAAAATATGGATTTCCAAACAAAAATGGAATGGTGCCTTTTTTAGTTTAAAAAATTAATTAATTAAAACAGAAAGAATTTTTCATAAAGTAGTTCAACTTTTAACCAAGTATAGTTGAATTTTCAACAAAAAATATCATTTTTGGACTAAAAAATTTATTTGCTACCTAACAGTTCTATTTTCTTATAATTAATTTAATTTTTAACCAAATATTTTAATTTTCAACCAAAAAATATGATTTTGTCGAACAAAAAAGTTAATTTGCTTTTAATTAATTTGATTTTACTTTGAAATAAAAAACAGTTGAATTCAACCAAAAAGTAAACATTTTCAAACAAAAAGAATGAATGTTCAAACAAAAATGTGAATTTTCTAACAAAAACAAATTTTTAACTGTAAAAGGTCAATTTTCAAGAAAAAATGCAGTTGTCATATTTTTAGTTAAAAAAAATTAATTAAAAAAAAACAAATTTACAACAAAATATTCGATTTTTCAACCAAGGAAATGAATTTTTAACCAAAATAATGAATTTTCCGCAAAAGTGTTAATTTTTCAACCAATACTAAATGTTTAACAAAAAACAAGAATTTTTGGCCCAAAATATAAATTTTTTAACTAAATTGCTAAATCTTCAACCAACAAGAAAACAATTTTCAATTAGTTTCAATTTGAACCAAGAAGTTGATTTTTCAAATTAAAACGATTTTTATTTGGAAAAAATAGTTAAATTAAAAAAATACGAATTCCGAAACAAATAACGGAATCTTCAACAAAAATCAGATTATTTTAAACCATACAATTACATTTTTAACCAAAAAGAATGAATTTTCTACCTAGAAGATTAATTTTCTCCACGCAGGACGAATTTTTAACTAATACGTGAATTTCTAACCATATTTTCAACTATAAAAGATCAAATTTTTCAACCAAAAATGGAATAGTTACATTTTTAGTTTAAAAAATTAATTTAAAAAAAAGTCAAAATATTAAAATCTGCACAAAAAAAAGAGATGAATTTTCAACTAAAATTATGAATCTTAAAATGAAAATGAATTTGTCACAAAAGTGTTAAATTTTTAACCAAGGAGATAAATCTTCAACCAAAAATACGATTTTTCAACCCAAAAATATCGATTTTTAACTAAAATGATAAATCTTTAACCAACAAAAATCTGTTTTTCATTAGTTTCAATTTAAACCAAGTAGTTGATTCTTCAAACGAAAAAGATTTTCTTTTGAAATAAAAAACAGTTACATTTTTTACTAAAACGGATGAATTTCGAAAACAAAAAAATTTATTTTATACTACAAAGGACGAATTCTTAACAAAATACATGAATTTCAAATCAAATTTTCAACTTGAAAAAATCAATTTTTAACAAAAAATTTAATAGTTGCATTTCTAGTTTAAGAAATTAATTTGCAAAAACAAAAAATAAAACGAATTGTCAATAAAATATTAAACTTCAACTAAGGAGATGCATTTTCAACTAAAATTATGAATCTTAAAAAAATGAATTTCCCACAAATGTGTTAAATTTTTAATAAAAGAGATAAATCTTCAACGAAAAACACAAATTTTCGAACAAAATCTATGACTTTTTAACCAAAATGATGAATCTTCAACCAACAAACTTTAAAAAGAAAAAGTTTCAATTTAAATCAAGTAGTTGATTTTTTAAACGAGAAAGATTTTAATTTGAAATAAAAAACTGTTGAATTCAACTAAAAAAGACAAAATTCAAAATAAACAGCGGGATCTTAAACAAAAAAACCGATTATTTTCAACCAAGTAGTTTCATTTTTTAACAAAAAGAATCATGTTTTTACTCAAAAGATTAATTTTCGCCGCAAAGGAAGAATTTTTCACTAAATACATGAATTCTCAACTAAATTTTAAACTATAAAAGATCAATTTTCAACCCAAAATGGAAGTTACATTTTTAGTTAGAAAATTAACTCTCAAACAAAAACAAAAGAACTCAATAAAATAATTAAATTTTCAACCAAGGAGATGATTTTTCAACTAAAATAATAAATTTTAAAAATAATTGGATTTTTTTAATAATAGTGTTAAATTTTCTATCAAAGAAAGAAATCTTCAACCAAAAACACAAATTTTCGACGCAAAAATATGAATTTTTAACCAGAATAATAAAAAAACTTCTTTTTTTTTTTAATGAAACCGATTTCATTGAAAAATAAAATACATTTGCATGCAACGAAATAAGAGGAATTTCAAAAAAGTTGAATTCTCAATTAAAACAGAATATTTCTAACCAGTTAGTTGCGTTATTCACCAAAAAGGATGAATTTTCAACAAAGAAGATTAATTTCCTATAGAAAAGACGAGTTTTCAATGAAATAGTTGAAATATTAACTAAAAAAGATCAATTTTTAATTGAAAATATCAATTGTGAACCAAAAATTAATTCTCACCCAAAATAAAATAAATCTTCAATAAAGAACAGTTTAGGCAAAAGGTCAGAAATATCTAAATGAGTGAGGGAAATGTGGACGAGATGGAAAAAAATGGTAGGAGAAATAAAAAGAGGATTAGAGCGCACAAAAAAAATGAAGTTAGTAAAGGGGGGAATTGAATGAGGACTGTAAAGGGAAAAAAGGAGGTCAGAAAGGAATTAAGAAAATGGAGCAAAGAAAAGAGTAATGGGGAAGAAAATAGGAGAAAAAAAGAGTATACTGAGTTGTTTGATTAAAAAAAAAAAAAATAAATGGTTTAAGAAAGAGGCGGAGAAGGCTAGGATGGAAAAAGAGGTATGGAAGGCAGTAAATAGAGAAAGCAAAAGAAGAAAAAAAGTAAACCAAGATATTGAAATGGTAGAATGGAAGAAAAATTTTTTGGATTTGCTAGGAGTAGAGAGAAAAGTTATAAAGGGAGGAAAATATGGTAGAGAAAGAGATGAGGAAGAAGACATACCAAGGGAAGAAATATAGATGAGATTCCAAATGAAGTATGAAAATATGGAGGGAAGGAACTAGAGGAATGGGCATAGATAGTGTGTAATAGGGTATAAAGAGGAGAAGGGTGGTCAGAGTTATGGAAAGGAGTAGTTACACCAATAGTAAGGCAAAGGAGAGGAGTTTAAAGATTATAGCGGTGTAGCGCTGATGCCAACACTGTATAAAGTATATGTAACTGTTTTTTCGGAGAGATTGAAGATAGAAGTTGAAGGAAAAAAGATCAAGCCACCGAATCAGACAGGGTTTAGAAAAGGAATGGGGGTGGTAGACAACATTTATGTTCTGAACTATCTAGTAAATAGGAGAATTAAAAAGGAAAAAGGGGGCAATAATATCAATGTTTGTAGACTTAAAGGCGGCATTTAACTCATTAGACTGAGGCGATATAGAAAAAGTGATGTTAAAAAAGGGGATAAGAGAGGGATTAATAAAGAGAGTATCGGAAATTTCTCGAGAGACAAAAAACAGGGTAAAGGTAAGAGAGCAAATAGTAGATAGCTTCTGGTTGGTGAGAGGTCTGAGGCAAAGATGTCCTCTGAGTCCACTTTTATTTAATATATTAATACCAGACTTGGAAGTAGAAAGGAGGAGAAAAAGTTAGAGAGGAGTTAAGATGGGGAAGGAAAAGATATGTAGACTGGCATACGCAGACAACATAGTCTTGATTGGAAAAGATGAAGAAGGGATGGCGGGATTAATTACAGGAGTAGAGAAATACTTAGATGGGAAAAAGCTGAATTTAAATGAAGAAATGACAAAAATGAGGTTTAGAAAAGGAGGGGGGAGAAAGAAAGAATGGACAGGGAGATGGAAGGGAATAAAGTTAGAAGAAGTAAAGGAGTTTAAATATTTGAGGTATATCTTGCAAACGAATGGAGATCATAGAGCTCATATAAGAGAAAGGATAAAGAAGCAGCAGGGGTAATGAAACATATATGGGGAGTAGGAAAAAGAAGGTTAAACAAATTGGAGAAGGAGAATGTGGTTATTTGATACGCTGGTATGGCGATATTAGTTATGGAGCAGAAATATGGGGATGGCAAGAAAGAAATGACATTGAGAGTTTACAAGAAAGGTATATGAGGTGGATACTAGGGGCAGACTGGAGGACGTCAGGATATATCGTGAGAGAAGGAGCACAAAGGGATAAGTTGAGTGATAGAGCGGGAAAGAGGGCATGGAAATCTGAGACGAAGCTAAGGGAGGGGAGTTGGCGAGAAAGTGTTTGATGGAGGTTGAAGAGAGGAGAGGGAGGGCGATCGAATTAACGAGATGAGAAGAAGAAAAGAGGGAGATCTTTAATGCTAGAGAAATAGAAGACGGGACTGGAGTAAACTATGAAGAATTGGACAAAAGGGAGAGGGAAAGACAATTATTAGAAAGTAGAAAAGGGACGAATTGTTGAAAACAAAGAAAAAAGCATTTTTCAAAAACCGAAAAAAATGGAAGAATTTAGGAAATAGTGCAAAGTCTGCAGTATTAAAGTGATTGTCAGAATTATGAAATAATTATTAAACTTTATCATTGGAGGGCCATATTTCGCAAAATTCGCAAACTTCTTTCCAAATTTACTATAAAGGAACCTCCTAAATGTTATATAATTTCTTAATGCTACCTTGAATTTTGGGGACAAAAAAACGAATTGTCTACAACAAAAAACAAAACGTATCAGTTTTTCTTAATTTTATTAACAAAAGTACTGAATATTTTAATAAATATCTTACAGTCATTCTTAATCAACAAAACTTAACCTACTTTTAATCTAACTTTCATCTCCATAAGAGAGCGTCCACTTTTCTCCCTCTCTCTTTTCCAAATCCAAATTCTTCTGACCAATCAGCGACCTCCCAACCTTTACACCTTTCGCTCTCGGTTTCAAATACTTCTCAGCAACCGCCAAAATCTCCTCTCTAGACACGGCCTTCACCCTCTCTCTGCTCTTTTGAATATCGTCATCCGTAATTCCAAAAAGGAACTTCACCAATCCTCGATTACTCGGAGGAACCGGAGCATCAATTTCCTGGAAAACTGCAAGCTTCGCCTCAACCAAATCGCTTTCCGAAAACTGATTTGTCTTCAAGAACTCATAAGTTCCGTCAAAGACGTCGAATGTTTTGAGAGCATTTGGATCTCTGTAGGAATAGAAGGTAAAAATTCCATCTGAGGATAATTTTGCACCACCTCCATAGGCTCCGCCCTTTTCTCGAACTTCTGAGTGAAGGTAAATGTTTGTGGACAACTTCGCGAGGACGCTGAGAACTGAATAGTCCGGGTCGTTGTAGGGAACTGTGAGGATTGCCTTCGAAGCGTAGTTCACAGAATAAGGCATCACGTGATGGATTCCGGTCTCGTTTTCCGGAGACAACTCTGTGGTCGTGAGGATGATTGGATCTTTGGGAACTCCTTGCAGGGACCTGTAGAAAGATCCGAGATTTCTGAGGGCCTCGTCCTTGTGCTCGAGGGAGACATTGATCGAGGATCTGAAGCAGGATTTGTTGAGGATTTGTCTGCCGATGTTTCGGACATCCTTAAGAACGGGAGAAAGATCTGACATTTGAGCGATTTTCTTCATTCGACTGATGTACTCCAAACCTGATAGGCTTTCCTTCAGTTTCCGCACCGGGCTTACCTGCGTGATTGAATAAGATTTTAAATTCTAAAGAGCGCATTCGAAAGAATGCAAGTTTGGAAGATTCTACTTGAGTAGGATCTCCACACAAATTCCGATTAGTTTTCAAATTTTAGTTCCTTAAGGAAGAGATCGTTTAGCCGGGTCCACTAGTTTCTGAACATCGTCCATAATTGGTGTCATGCTATGATTTTTTTATTTGTATCCTCTCCATGCAGAAAAATCTTCAGGATTCCCCCTCCCCACCCTCCACCATAAGTGCGTGACATCATTTATGGACGAAACTAGGTAGAATCTAAACCACCAAAATATTGGTAAAAATTAGGGCATGGTTCTTTTGAGTAGGAGCCCCCACAAGAAGTCCCAGGTACAGTTTATCAAATTTGTGCTCCTTAGCCACGGGATTCTTTAGAAGGGTTCAAACACTATATTAAAGAAAGGGACTTAAGATGGAATCGAAACCCAAAAAACCTTGATAAAAAAGCATATCATAACCTTTTTTTTATTAGTACAGGCTCAGGAATCGAAACGCCGTTCCTTCAATGGGCCGTACTTAAATTACATAACGGATTATAGGCCTTCTCTAAGGCCCCCCTCCCCCTGTAACAAACCGTAACATAATATTTCTAGCACCCCCCCCCCCAGCTCTTACTGTATTTAATTTTCAGTTTCCAGTCATGTTTTGCTAATTATTGCTAGTAATAGAATTAGGTAAGGTGTCCGAGAACTTAATTTTCAAAATCCTTGATCATTAATATTCAAATACCAGTAGTTTAATCTTATAATACTTTTAACATAGAATCTTTTATAAACCAAATATAACAGTATTTCAGATACAAGTTTGAAATGTTCAAATTTTTCTAATTTATGTTAATCAAAAAAATATATATTTTGTACAAAATATTTGAATTTTCAACATTATAGTTGAACTTTCTACGTAAAAAGATTCAGTTTTTAAACCAAAATGACTTTTCAGTGAAAAATTAATTTTCTACGAAACTGATAAATTGTTTTCCAGAAAAAATAAAATTTTAACAAATTGGATTTTTTTCCTCAAAAAAATAAGAATTTTCATCCAAAAAAGATCAATCTTAAAAAAAATGGAAGTGACATTTTCAGTTAAAAAAATAATTTTAAACAAAAAAATGCTTTTCACTAAACAGTTAAGTTTTCAAACAGACATAAGCCTTCAATAAAAAAAAATACATTTTTAACAATGCAATTTAACTTGTAACGAAGTAGTTAAATTATCAATTAAAAGATTATTTTCCAACAAAATTGTTTAAATTTCAACCAAAGAGATGAATTTTTAAAGAAGAATTAAGTTTCTACGAAAAAACTTCAAGTTTCAATAAAAAAATACGAATTTTTCACCAAAATGGATGACTTTTCACCAAATTGCTGAATTATCAATCAAATAGTGGCATTTTATCCAAAAAAAAAGATTAAATTTCTCTTGAAACAGACATCGTTTTATTTGAAAAAATTTAGTAGTTGAATTTTATTAACAAAAAATAAGTTTCTACGCGAAAAATCGAATATTCAGTCCAAAAATTCGAAAAATTTTTTTATAAGTTGAACTATCATTCAAAAAAAATTTCAGCTTATTTTGCAACACCAAAATATAAATTTTAAACAAAACAAAAATATTCTACGAAATAGTGACACTTTTCATTTCATTTTTCATTTTGTTAGAAAATTCATCTTTTTGGTTGAAAATGAGTTTTTTCTGATTTTGAATTAATTTTTTATAATGAAAATGCAACTGTTCGATTATTTGTCAAAAATTTCCATTTTTCGATAGAAATTTAATCTTCTTGGTTGAAAATTATACTATTTCGTTGAAAATTGACTTTAATTTTATTAAGAATCATTTTTTTTTACTGAAAATTTATTAATTTTTTGGTTAAAAATTTAATTTTTCTAGTTGACGATTTATCATTTTAGTTGTAAATTTACTTTAACTATTCCATTTTTAGTTCATAACTTACCTTTTTTGATAGAAATGTAATATTTTTCGTTAAAAAATTATCTGTGTTATTGAAAATTTAACTATTATATTTTTGGTTGAGAATTCATTTTTTTTAACACTAAGGCTCATGAAATGAAAAGCCGTTCTTCCTAAAAGATTTCCAGGCGCCTGATCCCTGAGACCGAAGTCCTAATTAATAAAACTGCAAAACCTAACAAGATTTAAAATTTGAAATAGCGCCTGCGAAGCAGGAATCCAAAGAAATTAAGTGGCGTTTTATGATATTTGTCAATTATTCATATAAATTCGATGTAATTTATCTAAAAACGATGCTAAGTATGAAAAAATACTATAAAATGATGCAACTACAGAGGCACAATGTCAAAATTTTGTTTCTTCAAAGCTTTACTTTGAAACAAAAAGGAACGTACCGAAAGTTTCATTACGTTTCTAATTTATCAAATAATTACCAGATAAAAAAACGCCCCTTAATTTTGTTCGAATCCCTGCTCCGAAGAGAATTTGGAAACTTGATATTTTGATAATGATGAAATAGTTGTACTGTAGACCAAAAACATGAATTTTTAATCAAGAAGATTAATTTCTATCGAAAAAGACGAATTTTCAACTTAAAAAGATAATTTTTCTACAAAAAACTGATTAATTGAATTTTGAGTCAAAACATGAATTCTCAAGCAAAGAAATGAGTTTTTAGTTAATATTATGGAATATATAAATGGTTTAATAGTTACTATTTTAGTTTATTAAAAATTTTGAGCCAAAAAGGAAACAACTTTTCAACAAAACAGTTAATTTTCCGGAAAAAATCCTTTCCATCCAAAGAAAAACCATTTTTCAATCAAATAGCTCATTCTTTAATCAAAGAAATAAATTTTTAATTAAAATTATGAATCATAAAAATAATAATTTTTAAAAAATTTTACTTTTAAAGAAAATCATATTTTAAAGTTGGAAATTCAAAAGTGTATAAAAGCTATTTTTCAAATTCCCTGAGACGGAGGAAAAGCGTTTGCTCCGTATAAAAAAAGTATCAAAATATAATGAGGTCGCGAACACATAATGTCAAAATTATGTGGTAATAATAGTCTACATATGAAAGGAACGAAAAGAAACATTCGTTGCGTTCATTTTCGCTTCTTTCGACATAAAACTTTGAAAAAAATACAATTTTGAAAATGTGCTTTCGTACCTGCATAATTTTTTAGTAACTTTTCATAATTAGTATAGTTTACCGGTAAATGATATTCAATTTACAGAAATAATTATAAAATATCAGAAAATTTTTAATTTCGTTCTAATTGTTGATTAATTTTTCGTAAAAGACGAATTTTCCACAAAGTACATACATTTTGAAACAAAGAGTCGAATTTTCAAGTTAAAAATATCAATTTCAGCCAAACAGTTGAAATTTCATTTAAAAAAATAATACATTTTTTATTTAAGATCAAACAGAAATATGTTTGCTCTTGAAAAAATTATTTATGCTAAAAAAGCATGAAAAAAAATTACAATTAATAGACTACCAAACTATCTGACTTTTCGGCTCACTAGAGACAAAAATAGCAATTGAAAAAAGTTCGAGAAACTAAATTTTCCAACAAAAACAGAATAGTTTAATTTTCTCTTAAAAATCAAATTCTTCGCAGAAATAACGTATTTTCAGAAAAATAGTTGAATTTTCTACTGGAATCAGGGTGGCCACTTTTGGAAAATGTTTCAGTTAAAATTCACAGGAATTGAAATTCTATTTTTTATTACTCAAAGCGTTCAAAATTAAATGATCAAAAATTAAAAACTTTTCCGTTTAGATTTTTAATTTAAACAATTTAATATTGAAAACTAAGTTGAATCTTTCAGTAAAAGCTTCTTGATTTATAAAATTTTTAATTGTTAATGAATAAGAAAATTACCAGTTCACATTCACGCTTATTAGAAACATATTTCTAAAATCAAAAAATGAATTTTTCTACCAAAAAAAAAAATACTCAAAATAAATATTAATTTTAAATAGGAAATGTTAAAAATGAAAAAATCTACTCCGGAACTTTAAAACTTAAAAAAATGCTAGTCATCAAAAAATTTAATATGAAAAATTTTTATATTAAAACTTGTTTATACTTAAAATCTCTAAAATTGCAATTATATTAAGTAAATTTAAATCACTTCAAATTGAATGAAAATTAAAAATGTAGGGTTCATCATGAAAATTCAGAACTCCAAAATTGTAACCATTTAAAATTAGCGAAATTTAATTTTCATCTATTTTAAAATTTCAAAACTCAATTTTTAATTTTTTAATTTCAAATCTGCCTTTAGAATTATTATTCATACTAGAAATTTTAGAATCAAATATTTTTCAATTTTAAATTATTGATTTGTTTAAATCTTTAACTAAAAATCGGACAATTTTAAGATCTTACATTAAAAATTAAAATAAAGAATATAAAACAATATTGCTATGATTTGAATTATTGAAAATTTACAATTTTAAGCTTTTAAATTCAAAATTTCTTTACATTGACATCTAAAATTATTAAATTAAAAACTGACTATTGAGGCTTTTAATTTGAAATTTTGAAAAATTTAATCGCGAAAAATGGCCCTGAAATGTAGAATATTTGAATTTGAAACTTCAATAATGTGGAATTTAAAGTTCGAAACCTCTAGAAATTAATTTAAGAAAAAACATTAGTCTCAAGGCCTCAAAGATTAAACTGTTTTAGATTTGCACATTCAAAACTATAATTTTAAACTTAAATTGTAGAAATTGTAAGACGATAAATTTGTTACTATTAAGTATCATATCATGTATTATCAAGTGATCTTTAAAACGACTGGTAACTTTTTTTTGCTAAAAGATGTGATTCTCTCAAATAAAATATCACTGCCATTTTTACCATTCCAAATTGAAGAATTTTAACCCTCAAAGTGCATACATGGTAAAAATCACGGTAAAGTGCATCGTGGGTGTTAAACACCCCAGCGTATTTAATCATGTATTATTTAACTCCTATTGAATATTTTGTCACAATAAAATTACCCGATATAGCTTAAGGTATCTTTTATAATTTAGAGTTGATTTTATAGCCATTTATTCATTTGGAGTTTGTTAAAAAAATTATTGAAGAAAAAATTGATTTTTTACTTAAAAATTCATAACTCACGCAATTTTAATTATTTTAACATGAAAATTTATGACTATACGTTGGAAATAGTGCACTTCCATAAAAAAATATTGCAACATGGGTGCTTTCAAAAGATATATTTATTTGTACCCCACGATTTTATACCACCACTTTCAGCAGCTGCTGATAGCAAAGTGACACTTGACGCAGTATGCTGAACGACTTTACTTACAGCCAGTGTCTCCAACTAAAGCTAGATGGCGACACTCACTCAATTTTTTCAAAACAAGTATGGTTTATAAGAGTTTGAAAATATCTTGGGTTGTCAGACACCCACGATGCACTTTAAGGATTAAATACTGCGACAAATATTGTGAACCTTTAAAGTTTAATTATTCTAAACACTTTGAAAATTATAGACTTATTAATTGGAAACTTTCAAGATAAACAAAATGCGTGAATTATGAAATACCAGAAATCTCCCGACATATTTCTCTCCCGGCTTTACCCCGGTGTAATTTTCTCCCGAGTGGGTGGCCACCCCGCCGAAGCTAAATTTTTAAATAAAAAAAATTGATTTTTAATAAAGCAGTTAAATTTTCAACCAGAGATGAATTTTCAGTTAAAATGATGAATCTTTAATACAAAAAATTAATTTTTAATAGATGAGTTTAACTTTTAGCCAAGTAGTTAAATTTTTAAATAAGTAAGTTAATCCGTAACTTAATCAGCACACTTATTTGCCCTGCGACTGTAAAAAAAGTAGAAATCACTTTTGTAAATTGACCAAAATGCTTTAAATAATGAAATTTTGAATTTTACGGGGATCCGAAGTAGATTCCCGCTTTTAAATTAAATTTTTGGCCATTTCCCGATCAATTAAATTCCCGGTTAATAAGATTTAAACTTTGAAATAACGCCTCCGAAGGTAATTTGGAAACTTGATCTTTTGAGTAGGATCCCCACATAAGAAGTCCCAGATACAGGTTAACAAATTTTTGTTCCTTAACCACAGGATCCTTTAGCAGGGCTCGACTACTCTTTAAAAAAAAAAAAAAAAAACTACTCAAGATGGAATAAAAACCATGCTAAAAAGTATGTAAAAAATGTATCCCTTGGCGCAGGCGCAGAGATCGAAACCCCTGCGACCAACGTCCAAGTTAATAAACTCACTAAGCTTCCTGCGCTGCTCATCGCATAAATGTGTCCAGCATCTGCTATTCCGTTTGTCAGATCCGTGGCAGTCATCTTCACTAGAATCTCGAATCTTTTCAGATCAGTCATCTTCACCCTATTGAACACCTCTTCCCAGAATTGCCACATATCCCTCGAGTTTTTCTGCAAGCAGTATGACTCGACCATAATTCCTTCTTCGTACGAGTTCACGCTTGATTTCTGCTCGGCAACATGATGCACGATGTTCAAACCCGAAGTTTTCATCTGTATCATTCGATCAAAAGTTCGATAGTCGTAATTTTCTGTTCCCATTCTTACAGCAACCTGATTGAACACGGGAAGTAACATCTTCAGATCAGAGGAGAGTTTCTGCGTGTTTAGAATTCCTCGATAGTAGCAGACTTCGTTTGTCGGCTGAACTGCTACTTGAATGGGAAGACCAATCAGCTTAAGATCCTCAAGATCGTATCTGAAAAAATGAGAACAATTAAATTTGGAAAGAAACGGAAGGACTCTACATCCGAAAGACAGATATATTTACCTATCAACATCCTCTTTCAGATCCTCAATCTTCAAAGTAGGTAAAACGTCAACATTTTCCTGCTTTTCTTGCTCCTTCAGGAACAACTGTCCATTTTCGTAGACTTTATCCTTCTCCTCTTCTGATAAATTATCCAATTTTTCCTTGAGAAGTTGCTTTTCCGCTTGAACTAATTCTCCCTCATGTTTCTCATTCGGAGACATCGTCAGGGTTAATCTGTGAGGGTTGTTCAAGAAGTACTTCTCCACCAATTCCTGAAGGTATTTTGGATTGCTGGAAAGTTCGTTCTTGAAGTTACTGAGGGCTTCGTTGATTCTGAGGGACTGGATGATGTCTCCCTCGTGGTTCCATAGAGGGGAAACATTGAAGAGAAGGTTCATACCAAAGTTGGAAGTTTGGTGTTTGATGTGAAGTTCTATTCCATGAAGAACGGCGGCGATGTGATCTTTTTCGAAACCCTCATTCATCACCTTCTGGATTGTTTCTTGGTAGGCTTTCTCCATTCGAGGGAAGTCCTCTTGTCTCATACCCTAAACCGGAAGTGTTCAAATGATATAATTCAAAGGAGCCAACAGTCTAAAGACCACCGCTGCGAAAACTTTTTATTATTTAATTATATTTATTTAACTATCAAAAATATTTTCTACAAAAAGAAATTAATTTTGGACCGAAAAAGACGAATTTTCAAAAAACATGATTAATTTTTAACTAAACAATTGCATTAATTACCAAATATTTAAAGTTTTAAGCAGAAGAGATAGATTTGAAACACAATAGTTGATATTTTACACAAACAGTTAATTCTTTAAGCTAAAAAGATGATTTTTATCCAAAATAGAAAAATTTTCAACGAAGAAAGATCAATTTTCTATCATAAAAGATTACTTTCTACAAAAAAAGAATTTCAAACCAGTTCAATCAAAGCAAAAAATACTATATTTTAACGAAGCAGTTTAATTGTGAATTAAAAATAGGAATTTACAACAAAAATGTAACAGTTAATATTTAAAGCAAAAAAGATCAAAAAAATTGTTCAAGCCATAAAAGCGAATTTCCTGCAAAATAGTTGAAACTTTAACGAATAAAAATTTTTTTGTCAACAAAGAAGAAAAATCTCATCCAAAAGATTTTAATTTTTTAGAAAAAAACAGTTTATTACAACCATAAAAGACTAATTTTCAACAAAATAGTTAAATTTTTGTAGATTAAAAAAGCTTTATTCTTGTATCATCGTGAAAAATTACGCCATTTTCTATTCCTACTTAAAAAAAGTTGAACTAGAAAAGATCAATTTTCGGCCAAAAATCGAATAGTTCAATCTGCAGTTAAAAAGCATAATTAGAAAAAAAAAATTGTAACGAAATATTTTAATTTTCAGTATTATGATTTTTATGGTGATTTTTCAAGCATTGTCCACCATTTTTCACATAACAGTGAGTTAAACAAAATTGTTTAACTCATAATCAAGCTGTTTAATTTTCACCAACAATCATGAATTTTCACTAAAAACCATAAATTTTCAATAGAAATGATGAGTTTTTAATAGAAAGATGAATTTTATACAAAAAAATGCAATTTTTCAAAGAAATGCAGCAATTTAATTTAATTAACTTTTCAATCACACTGATGATTTTTCAAATCAAATTATCAATCTTCAACTGGATTAGATGACTTTTTGATAAAAGAGTTTAAATTTCAAACAATTATTTTTATTTTTAACTAAAAAGATGAATTTTCAACAAAAATAATGAGTTTTCTACCCAAAAATACCATTTTTTAACTAATTACATAAATTATCAACTAAATACTTCAATTTTTCACCAAATAATTCAATTTTTTAACTAAAAAATATTAGATTAAAAAGTCATTTTTCATAGTTAAAAATTAATTCTTTTTGTAGAAAATGTAACTGTTTTCGAAAAAAATTCGTCTTTCCGGCTTGAAAATCTAATCACATTTTTTTTTAATTCTACTATTTGGTTGCTGCAGCAAATATTTTGTTAACAAATATTTTTTTAAGATTTAAAAGAAGATTTAAAAGACTTTATTCTCCTATTTTCGTGAGAAATTTCCCTATTTTCCTATTAAAATTTTCCTATTAAAAAGAAGTTGAACTAAAAATGACCAATTTTCGACCAAATGCGGAATAATTAAATTTGCAGTTAACAAAATTTAATTTTTAACTAAAAAAAAGAATGATTAACAAGATCGTTTAATTTTCAACAAAAATCATAAATTTTAGACTAAAGTGATGAATCTTTAACTTTAGTAGCATTTTTTAAACAAGAATTTTTAACTAAAAAAGATCAATTTTGGATTAAAAATAGAATAGTTAAATTTTCAAATGAAAAATTAATTTTCAAAATACAACAATTAATTCTTAACCAAATAGTTACATTTTTACCCCAACTGGTAGATTTACAATTAAAATGATAAATCTCTAATGGTCTAGTTAAATTTTCAATCAAAAGAATGGTTAAAAAATCGTTTTTATTTTGTTAAAAATTTATTTCTTAACTGAAATTTGAACTATTCCAATTTTGGTTAAAAATTTATCTTGTTTAGTTAAAAGTTAAACGGTTTGGTTGAAAATTCACGTATTTTATTAAAAAGTCTTCTTTTTTAATAAAATGCATATTTTGGGTTCAAAATACAAGTTTTTCGTTGACAATTAATTTTTTCATTTATAAATTTAAATATAACAATTTTTGTTGAAAACTGATATTTTTTAGTTCAAAATTCAACTATTTTGTTGAATTATAGCAAAAAAGACAAATTTTCAACAAAATATATGAATTCTCAACTGAAAAAGACAAAATTTTAACCAGATTAAAAATTCATCTTTCTTAGTTACAAATCAATTTTTCGTAGAAAATTTCATCACTATTATTTTTTAATTTCACTATTTGGTTGCTAATGCAACTACTTTGTTAGAGAATAATTTTTTTAATCCTTAAACGAAGATATCAGTCTTTATTCCTCTAGTTTTGTGAAATTTTGAGAGAATTTGGAAGGGTGATCAAAAATAGCCAAAAAAATTGTCACCTACCTGCAATCCTATAACGAAAAGTGTATCCTTCAACTGTGAATCATAGCCCGTGACAGGACTGAATCCAGTTCCAATATTCGAATCCACCAAACTCTTGTAAAAAGCCGCATTCGGTCCCTTCAGCAACAACTGCGAAAGCACGTACAAATCAAAGGTGGCCTTCAAATCCGTAATATCGCTGCACAACAATCCAATCGCCATCGAATTCTGTCTATCAGGATCGGAAATCATCGGGTCATGTCTTCCAGAAATATGCTCTTTTCTCGGTTCCGTCCACCTTTTCTCTGACGGAACTGCCGTCGCTGATGGGTCGACAGCCTCCGCGGAAGACAGGTACTCCTGATTCAAAAATTTCAGGTGATCCTCGAGAGGAAAGTTCCCGTACGAGTAGAATTTGGCATTGGATGGATGGTAGTAATTGTTGTGGAAGTCGACGAGATCTTCGTGAGTCAAATTCGGAATTTCGAGAGGATCGCCGCCTGATATCACGCCATAGGTGTGACTTGGAAGGATCGAGTTGAGCATTTTTATGGCGAAAGTGTTCTGATTCTCAACAAAGACGCCTTTCATCTCGTTGAAGACGACACCTTTAAAGATTATGGGAGATTTTGGATCGTTCACGTCCGCGTGCTCGAGTCTCCAGCCTGTTCAATTGATTTCGATTAATTGGAACTATTCAGAATGGTTAAACTGCAATACGCCGCACATTCGGAGGTATGAACTTTTTTCGTTAAAAAATGTCCAGAGTCTTCAATTTTGGTCCGATTTTGAATTTTTGTTATAAACAAATTTTATGAACAAATCAGCAGTATTCCTTAAAATATTAGTTGTATTTCGCGCCACCTCTGAATAGATCAACTCGTAGTTCCCCCAATTTGTGCTTCCGTTGCCACAGTTTCAAAGAATAGCAAAAAACAAAACAAAAAAAAAACAATCCTGCTTCCTTCGCACGTTTGGCAAATCATTCTCTTCTTTGTGCAAGAAGTGTTTAAATCGTTCCGAGATGGGTAAACATAAACGGAGTTCGCGGAAATAAAGTAGCGATTTGGCTGATGACGAAGATCATTTGCGCGAATTGTTTGAAGTGATCAAGAAATTGAAAACGAAACGCAGAAATAAGCGCCGCCATCGTAGGATTTCTCAGAAACGATCTGGATCCGACCCATTTCGTATCAAATGGCTCTTAACCATTGTGGAAAAATAGTTTTCCTTGAGTGAATCATCTTTCCCGCTTACAGGCTCTTAACCTGTAGATGGAACTGTTACGATTGAGACGGTCCAACAAGCTTTTTCACTAATGCCTTTTTTTTACTAATGCGAACTTTTTTTTAAAACAGATCGAGGTAGCCCTCGAAAGAGGCGAAGGTCACGGCTCTACTTCAAGAAATGGCGCATACTTTCCTGAAATTTCGTAGCCAGAAGTCGATCATCCACCAACTTTAGAAAGAGAACTAGGGGCTCCGCTTTTGAATTTAGCACCCCTGGCAAATATCTCCAGTGTTCTCGAGGTACAAGAGGTGACGTCTGAAGCTGATGATTCGCAAAATAAGAGAATTAAGGAAGGCGTTCTTACTTCTCTTGGAAAATGTGGCCTAGAAGACAGGGCCCTTGCACCTGCTGTCCTGGAGGACATTGCCATCCGCTGGGCGGACATTATTAAAAGTGGTCTTTCTTCAGAAGAGAGAGCAACACTCGTCCTAAAATATCTGCCCCTGGTTAATTGTTTGGACATCGACCCTCCAAAGCTCAAAGGCGAGGTTAAACTAGCTTTAAAAAAAGCGGAAAACACCCTTTCCAGGAACTATAAGATCCTGTCAAAGCAAAAGAATTTGACATCTACTATTTCTGCTATAGACAGATCCATTATGACGCTTGTCCGAAAGGATGCCGATCAAGAAGGAGAAACTGTGGATCCTCTGATTGAGATCGTCAGTGAGACTTGTTGCTTGCTCACTGATCTGCAATACAGCGAGTCACAAATAAGAAAAAATATGATCATCGCTAATACGGGACATCACAAAACGGGAGGGGCCCGCCTCGTGGACAAGCGAAGCCACATTTTTCAACACAGAGCGGGCAGAAGATATCCTTCACGGGCCTTCCGACATCTCAGAATCAGCGCAAACAGGACGACAACAAGACATCGTATAAGAGCAGGAAACATTAGACGTTTCTGTAAATATAATTTTAAAAACATGAGAGGCTCTAACCTCAGACCCGCGAATTTCATCGTGGATAAAGGTTTATAGGATACCCTTCTCTTCTCCTCCTTGCCAATTAAAACGTGTCCATAAATCCAAACGGGACAAAATAGAGATATCTAATACCAAGTCGCTTATCTCTCAACTTAAAACGAAAGGAGCAGTAGAAGAATGTAATCCGTCAAATGATAAATTTATTTCTAGCTTCTTTCTTCTGCCGAAACCTAATGGGTCTCTCAGGTTCATTTTAAATCTGAAAGATCTAAATGAATTTATCCAAACAGTGCATTTTAAACTCGAATACTACAAAACAGCTGTCTGTATTGTGAGTCAAAACTGTTTTATGTCAACTCTAGGCTAGCAGGGCGCGTATTATTTAGTAGCAATACATAAATCGGACAGAAAATTGTTCAGATTTGAATTTAATGTACAGGTCTATCAATTTACTTGTCTTCCGTTTGCTCTTTGCAGAGCCCCTCGAATATTCAAGAAACTTGTGAAACCTGTGGTTTCTTGTCTACGAAGATGAGGATATAGTTCAGTTATTTATTTAGACGCGTTCTTCTTTTTGGAGATACATATCAGGACTGTTATGTGAATGTACAGACAACTAAAGAGTTATTAGAAAGGTTGGGGTGCATAATAAATTTTAAAAAGAGTCAGTTGAATCCCGAACAGAGATGTAAGTTCTTAGGGTTCATTTAAAATTCTAAATCTAAGACATTAGAACTCCCCCCTGAGAAGCGATCTCATATTCAAAAACAGCTAGAGATCTTTAGAAAACATTTGCAGTGTAGGATGAGAGATTTCGCACAGTACTTAGGATCTATAGTAGCTCGTTGTCCAGCTAATAAATACAGCTGGGTCTACACAAAGGATTTAGAAAAAAAAAGATTTTTAGCATTCAGTTAAAATGGTGAAAATTATTATGCTCTCATGACTGTTAGATTTAATGCTTTGGACTTGAACTGGTGACAAGCAACTTTTTTATCTGGTAATAACTCTACTAAAGATATTGTGTTTCGCTCAGAGATTTTTTCTGATATTTCTAAGTCAGGGTGGGGAGCTTTATGTGATCATCAAAAAGCTAGTGGATTCTGGTCAATGTCTGAACATAAGCTTCACATTAATTTCTTAGAACTCAAAGCCGCCTTCTTTTGCCTTAAAAGTTTATCAAAAAACTTTCATAAAGGGGAAATTTTATTAAGAATATATAATACGACTGCCGTGTCGTACATTAATAGAGTGGGAGGTGTTCAGTACGAGAACTTAAAGAAGATCTCAAAAAAGATTTGGCAATGGTGTGAGGAGCGCAATATTTGTATTTTTGTTTCCTATATTAGTTTACACAATAATTTTGAAGCAGATGCCGAGTCCCGAATATTAGAACCTGAAACATAATTTGAACTATCTATCCCCGCATTCAATAAGGTTGCCAAAACTTTTAGAAACCCAGAAATCGACTTGCTTGCAAGCAGAACGAATTCGAAATGTATGCGTTATATCTCCTGGAAAAGAGATCATGGGTCCGAGGCGATAGATGCTTTTACCTTGGATTGGAGTTCGATTTTCTTTTATGCTTTTCCGCCATTTAGTATAATATTAAGAACTGTTACAAAAATTAAAAGGGATGGGATCCAAAGATAGTATTCGATTTTTTTTTAAATACCTCCAAATGAGAAGCCAAGGTTAAAACAATTATCGAAGAAATTAGTAACCTTGCTTGCTCTCATAACTGGTCACAGAATTTAAACATTATCATTAATCAAGATTGTTAACATTAGAGATAGAGGAACGGCGATTAAAATTAAGATTCCCGACCGCATTAAGACATAAAATAAAAATAGATCACAGCCTTTACTAGTCCTATCGTTTTACTCTATAGAAAAATATGTGCAGCTTCAGCTTTACAGAGCTATTTTGTAAAAACTATGTCGTTACGTAATTTGCAGGAATTGTTCATTCAATTCCAAACGCCCCATGAGGCTGTTTCTTCGCAAACTTTAAGTCGTTGGGTTACGAAAACCTTAACTCAGAGCGGTATTGACACCGATATTTTTTCAGCGCATAGTACACGACATGCGTCCACATCGGCCGCCAAAAAGGCGTGGCGTTGATTTAGAATTAATTAGAAAGGCGGCAGTTTGGATAGATAGGTCTCAAACTTTCGCCAGATTTTACGACAGAGCGATTGTAAAGGATAACCA
This sequence comes from Belonocnema kinseyi, assembly GCF_010883055.1. Classification (NCBI taxonomy): domain Eukaryota; kingdom Metazoa; phylum Arthropoda; class Insecta; order Hymenoptera; family Cynipidae; genus Belonocnema; species Belonocnema kinseyi. Next base: position 19,259,962 of record NC_046657.1, on the reverse strand, counting down.
GCAATTTGCTAGGTCTATCTTAGAGGGTTAATAGACAGATCATTTTAGTTTGTGTTGAATTAATGAATATTTTCTTAAGGAATTCTTCGCATAAACATCTCAGAAGGTAATGGAATTTGTAATAAATTTTTCTGATCAGATTGGTTCCCCCAATCTGCTAACTGCTTTCAAGATCTATGAGTTGATCTATTGGTAGGTGGCGCGAAATACAATTAAATTATTAAAGATTAGGACCATTCTTTAAAACAATGAGTAGCCAAATGTGCGATGGAAGCAGGAGTACTTTTTTGTTTTGTTTTTGGTTATTCTTTGAAACTGCAGCAACGCAAGCACAAAGTGGGAGAACTACGAGTTGATCTATTCTTCGGTGGCACTTATGCAATTAGAAATTAACTTGACTTACAAGTAAATTCCTCCAATTATTTAATTATTCATTAATATTTAATGAAATATAACTATTTAAATTTTTACAAACAAATTGCATTAAAAATTGAAAATTTTGGCCCTCTTACCTAAAAAAAATGATGCACTGGAAATGTTTTAAGCTGTTGGACGAATGATTGATAGTCACCAAAATATTTGCGAAGTTAACAATAATCATTGTTATAAACAATTATTGTGAAAAAATACTCTAATTTAAGATTTTATCAAATTTTAATTTTCTTTAATCGCTAGAATGGCTACGGATATTCCTAAAAAAATGTATCTTTGATTATAATTTGGAAAAATCTCAAATTTTAATATTTTGCCTCGAGAATTGTTTATAACAAATTAATAGAATAATGAACTAATTATCTGTATTCTATGAAACAAACTAAAATCGGACCAAAACCTTTTTGAACGAACAAGTGCATTTCCTTCCACTGTGTGCCATCTGGTGGCAAAAATTAGAACTATAAAGAGTGGGTAGGATTTTAAAGAAGAATTTTAATTTGTGCATAAAATTGTTTTTACGATTTTTTTGGGTGAAGTATGAAGTATTTATTGCGAACTTAAAATCAGTTTTCATCATAAAAAAGGGTTTTAGATAGAATTTACATCTTATGCAGTGAAAACCCATATTTGTGACAGATATGTTTTATAATAATTTTAAATTTGATAAAACAATACTAAAGACACTTTTATCCACAAATTAAAATGCATCTTTTGAATGTTACCTACTCCTTCTAGTGTCCGTTTTCGGCATCAGATGGCGAAATGGTCGATCACCATTCCCAATTGGGAAGAAATTTGAATGTCTTATAAATATTAACAAGAAATCTTATAGGGGACAATTAATTTTAGACCTTAGTATAATAATTTTGATTAAAATAATTTGATAATGCTCTTTTTATAAATATGGCTCTAATAAGTTTGAAATAGCCAATATATCATGTGCCAGGTGGCGCTGTTGTCAAAATCAAAGATTCTAGAGTGAAATAAACGTATACTTTTTTTAAATTACAGAGTTACTATAGGTCAGGTAATTCCAGAAAGTCGGGGAACTATTTCATTGAAAATTATTCTGTTTTGGTTGAGGATTCAAACTATTTTATTGAAAATTCATCTTTTGTTATTGCATCAAACTATTTTTGTTATAAAATTAAAATACTTTTTGGTTGAATATCAAGTAACACGTTTTTCGTTGAGAATTTCTCTTTTTAAATTGAAAATTGATTTATTTCTTTGAAAGTTAAGCCTTTGGATGAAAAGGATTCTTTTACCGAAAATTTAACTATTCTTCTGAAAATCAGATTTTTAAAATTTTCAACCATAATGAAGAATTTTCAAAAAAACATGGCGAATATTTAAGTAGAATAGTTCAATTTTCAACTCAAAAGTTTAATTGTCTACAAAAAAGACGATTTTTCAATAAAATACATTAATTGACAACCAATAAGATGAATTTTCTACAAAAACAATCGAATTTTCTATACACTACACAAATTTTGCAAAAATATTTTTATTTTTAAACAAAAATTTCAATTTTCAACCAAATACTTGAATTTTTACCCCAAAAAGATAAAATTTTGACAAAAAAATAGAATAGTTGAAGTTCTCTTTAAAAACTGAATTCTTATAAAAAAATCGGATTTCCAGAAAAATAGTTCAATTTTCGGTAAACAAAATTCCTTTTCATCCAAAGAAAAAAGAATTTTTCAAAGAAACAGCTAATTTTTCAACCAAAAAATGAATTTTTAATTAAAATGATGGATCTTCAATAAAAAAAATTATTTTTAACAAAAGAGTTTATTTTTCAACCAAGTAAATTTATGTCGAACGTAAAAGATTAATTTTCAATTAAAATTAGGAATATTTAACTGGAATACTAGAATTTTCAACAAAAATACATTTTCAAAGAAATAAATGAATTTTTAATTTAAAATGATAATTTCTCAACGAAAAACGTGTTATTTGATATTTCAAACAATATGGGATTCTAAGTTTATACAGAAAATAGTTTGATTCAACTAAAAAATTACCTAACCTGTAGCGACTCTGTAATTAAAAAAATAAGCATACGTTTTTTTCACTCTATAGAATGCTCTGTTCAAGCTTAAATGCTGATCATTTTGCTCAATAATTGTACATTAGTAATTATTTGTACTAAAATAAATAGCAGAAATTGCTGAAAATTAACAAAAATATTTAAAAATTTAGTTTATTTTATATTTTTAGGTCACATTTGGGGCACTGTGGAGCGTATAGGGGTGTGTTAAAAATAAAAGAGTTATTATTACAGTTTTATTTCGTAAACACTGCCCTTCAATCCATAAAAAAACTTGGCACGTTTAGATCAAACCCTGAAGTGTAAATTCAAATTTTCGACAATCAAATATTTCTCCATCTTAAACAGGATTCTGAAGTGAAGATTTTCGAATAAAAAAAAAACACGAATTTTCTTTCTCTGGAAATGAAAAATTCTTAAACTAAAATAAAAAACTGCCAAAGAACCTACCCTCTTGCAAGAAATCCAGAAGCCGCAAATTTGGCCTGAAAACCGAGTCCAAATAAACCGATTGAAGATTCCGAAAATCTTTCGGATTCTGGGTAGAAAACGGATAGAATGTAAAATCTGGAGCAGTCATGGCGTTCATAAAAGTGGCCAACGATCTGCGAAGCATCTTGAAGAAAGGATCTCTGCAGGGATATTTTTTACTTCCACAGAGAACTGTGTGTTCCAAAATGTGCGGCAATCCCGTGGAATTCAAAGGCGTTGTCCGGAATCCAGTCGAGAAGACATTATTGCTGTCGTCTCGTTGCAGATGCAAATATTGAGATCCGGTGGCCAAATGTGTCAGTCTTATTGCATGAAGATACATTTCGTCGATTGCTGCCACTTCCGTCACTTTGAAGCCCTCGATCACGCTTCCTTCCTGATATTTCGAGTCGAGGCTCGCCTTTTTTTTCTCGACCCGAATCCCCAAGGACGGCTGAACACTGTGCAATCGCATTGTCGCGGCGACTCCCCGGATCCTCGACCATGGCTTGCTAGCCGACATCAGGTTGAGAAACATCTTTGCTATTTATCTACAAGAATAATTGTTTAGATGATTTGAAGGGGGTCCGCGGTCTAAATTTGTTAACTGACTTTACAGAAATTTTACACAGCGAAGGAAAATCGTTGTACGTTAATGCCGATCTATTTTTTTTTTTTTTTTGTATTAATTAGCGAAGCAAGTCATGGAAATGACCCAGATAACAATGCGTGATGCGGCACGCATGCCGCACGGCATGAGAGCACGATATGTCTGCGGGAGTACCGACACAGTGCCCGCACGACTTGCAGATCGTATTTAAACCCGTACTGTGCCCGCACACGGTGTGCAAGATGTGCCGCGTAGCATGTGGCCACCATCGCGACAAAATGTCGGAGTAACGTGCGTATTTAAAAAAAGCTGTAACTCGCATTTATGACGAGTCATGATTCTGCAAGAGGAAAGTAACACTTCAATGTTATTTATCAAGTTAAAATATATTCTTGTATATAAAAAAAGAGTATGATATATATATTTAAATTTGTTTCAAAATATATGCAAAAAAACTTAAAAAATCTATTCAAGAAATACGAATACCCATTACATGAGATAGTCGTTTTTATTTTAAACATGCCATAAATGATTAAAATGTAAGAAACGTAAATGTTTGAAAGTTTTCTTTTAAAGATTACATAATTTATTCAATTTATTTTGAAGCAGTATCAAGAAGTCGAAATTTTGAGGTGTAATTATTTCTTCATTTTTTTATATTATCTAAAAAGAAATTTGCTTCAAAAATATCTTCTATAGCTTACTCTACAACTTTGCCGTTTAAAATATCGCACACGCATTTAAGTAGTACGTGCGCATAGTTTCTCAGATTTGCGGGGCACTGCAGGCATCTTTGCTTCGCATATGCGACTCAATTGTTGACACATCTGTCGCTAACCTTGCCCTCACGACGTGCGGATTAATCTGCACGTCGAGCCCGCACCATGCGGGCTCCATGCGGACATTTTGCTGTCTGGGTGAAGATCAAAAAGAAAAAGAGGCGCGATAATTATTTTTAGACGCTTCGGTCTGTAAAAAACATGCAAATAACGTAGAATGTATTATATATACAAAAAAAAAAGAAATTAATGATTAGATAAAATGTTTGCTTAAACAATTTTTAAAATAAAAGAAGGGTTGTCTTATATAAGGAGGCCCTCAATTTTAAATCAATACTATCAGAGAAAAATATATTTCGGTAAAAAAACGGAAGTTCAATGTGAATAACAAACAAACATGCCTGGTATAAGTTAAAAAATCAAAGTATAAAGTCAGAGTGAAAAATCCCACAGAAACACAATAAAACATGATGTACAAATATAAATATTAAAAACAAGAAACTAAGAAAATAAATAAATGAGGGCGAAAGCCCGACATCGCGTTTGAGGCAAAGACGACTGACTGAACAAACTATGAAAACAAATTACGAAAATTCAAACAAGTAAAACAGAATGTGATGAAAGAGTCGATAAAATAGAATGAAACTTTATCAACACGAAAATTAAGATCTTGTAAGAGGTTTGTAAACACCAGAAAATAAATTATTTTCATATCGGAGATTAACAGTATTTGGTAATTTGTTGATAAAAAAGTTTTCAATTATTTTTCTACATTGTTCTCCATTAATAAAATCTCAAAATTATCTAAATCAAAATTATGGCCAGTGTCAATGTGTTTAGTAAGAGAAAGGTTTCTTTTGGCGATAATCAATTTTTACAAACCCATCACAACCAATGTGATAAATTAAAAAAACAAAAGAGTATAATTTCGAAGCAAGAAGATGAATTTCCAACAGGGAATATGAATTTCTATTTAACACGAATTCTTAACAAAAAAGTTTAAATTTCAACTAAGTAATTCAATTTTTGAACAAAAATATGATTATTTAACTAAAATTATGAATATTTAACTCGAATACTTGAAATTTTCAACCAAAAACATGAATTTTCAACCGAACTAATCCATTGTCCGTCAAAATAGATGATTTTTCAATCAAAAGTGTCAATTCTCAACCACATAGTTGAATTTTCAACTACAGAATATTAACTTTTAACCAAATAGATGAATTTTCAGTTAAAACATTAATTTTCCACACAAAAAATCAACCAAAGTAATAAATTTTCAACTAAAATGATGAATCTTTAAATATAATAAATAAATTTTAAACAATAAAAATGAATTTAAAAAAAAAGTTTAATTTCAACCAAGTAATTTTATTTTTAACTGAAAAGATGATTTTTCAACTAAAATGATGAATATTTAACTGGAATACTTGAATTTTCCGCCAAAAAATTGAATGTCCAACCAAGAAGGTTAATTTCTATCAAAAAAGATAAATTTTTCAACTAAAAAATATAAATTTTCAAACCAAAAAGATCAATTTTCCACCGAAAAAGATGATTTTTCAAACAAAAAAGTCGATTTTCTATCGAAAAAGACAATTTTTCAAACGAATATATGCATCCTCGATCAAATAGTTATATTGTGAACTACAAAATATGCATTTTCATCCAAATAGTTGAATTTGCAGTTAAAAAATTAATTTTCCACAAAAAAAAATTTCAACCAAAGTAATGAATTTTCAAATAAAATGATGAGTATTTAACTGGAATCAATCAGTCTAAAATATTTAATTTTTACCTCATTTCATGTTAAATACCTTAATTAAAAAAATAACAATTTTTTAATATTAAGAAACATTTAAAATGATTATTATTCCATTTTTAATTTGTAAGTAAAATTTTAAAGTTCAAAGGCATTTAATTTTCAAAATTCTTCAAAATTTTAAAAAATCCATATTTTTTTGTCAAATTTGGAAATTTTCTTTTTAAATATTTCCTGAAAATAATTCTCCACAAAAAAATGCAACCAAAGTTAGGAATCTTCAACTGGAACCAGCCAGTTCAAAATATTTCATTTTTACCTCATTCAATGTTAGATTTTTTAATTAAAAAAAAGAACAATTTTTTTAATATTTAGAAAAATTTAAAAAGAAGATTATTACATTTTTAATTTGTAAGTGAAAGTGCTGAATTTCGATATATGAATAATAATTTAAAAATTATTCATTCAATACCACTTTAAATATAAATAATTTACTTTCTAATTTAAAAAGCGCTGATTAAAAAAGAAGATTTTAATCGTTTGATTTTTTATTTTTTTGTTTTAAAATTGCTTAAATTGTTATTTTCATCCCAAAAAGATCAATTTTCAACAAAAAAGTTAAATGACCACCTAACGCTTTTCAATTCAACAAGTTTAATTTCAATCCTCTAAATTGGAGAACCAATCGGTGAATTTTAAAATTTTCAAAATGATATTATTTTAAGCAATTTCAAGTTTTAAATTAATTTGGAATCTTCTCAAAACTTCTGAATATCCCTTCAAATTAATTGGTTTTTTTATAAATAATAAATTTTCAGTTGTCATTTATGCATACAAATTCAATAATTACACTTACAAATTGAATATTTTTCAAATAGAAGAATTTAAATTGCAACGTTCAAAGTTTAAAAGCAAAGTTTCTCAAAATGAACAATGTGTTCAAAACTAAACTAAAAATTCCGTAACATTGACTTTTCACATAACAAATAACGTACTTTTTCAAAAATATTATCGATATTAACAAATAAAACGGATTTCAAAAGAATAGTCACGATTCAAGGGCATATAATCCACTTTGGCTTTTTTTAAAAGCATAATTGAAACTGACAAATGGCAAAATCTCTTGAAATAACATAAAAATCGATTATTTAAATTAAAAATTATTATTAAAAACCTAGAATCAGGGTGACGATTCGGCGCAAGATTTCAAATTTCCAGTCATTTCCCGGTCAATATTTTCAATTTTCTCAGTCAACTAACAAAACAGAGAAAAGAGATTGCAAAATAAATGATTAAAAAAAAAATTAATCTTCACCTGGAACAGTTAAATTTTCAAACAAAAAAATGAATTTTCAGCGCAAAAGGATGAATTTTAAAACAAAAATATTATTTTTCAAACTTCAACATTAATTTTCTACAAAAAAATACCATTTTTTTAAAACAAAATACAGGATTTTTTGACGAAATACTTCAATTTTGAATTAAACATGTGAATTTTCAAGAAACCGATTTATTTTAAAACAAACCACATGAATTTTCCACTAAAATCGATCATTTTTCAACCAAAAATATCAATTTTCTATAAAAAAAATATGATTCATACAAAAAAATATGAGTCCTCGATCAAATAGTTGAATTTTCAACTACAAAATATTAGTTCTTAACCAAAAAGATCAATTTTTTATCAAAAAAGATAGTTTTAAAACAAAATGGATATGTATTCTTAACCAAATAGTTGAATTTTCAACCAAATAAATTTTCTTAAAAAAAAAATAATAATGTTCCACAAACAAATAAAACTTTCAATCAAAGTGATGAATTTTTAACTAAAATAGTAACAAAATTTGCAACCAAATATGTGAATTTTCAACTAAAAAAGATCATTTTTCAACACAAAAGATAAATTTTCTAAACAAAAATAATAATTTTCCACAAACAAACAAAATTTTCAATCAAAGTGATGAATTTTTAACTAAAATAGTAACAAAATTTTCAACCAAATATGTTAATTTTCAACTAAAA
>NC_046657.1:19247482-19251727 GCF_010883055.1 Belonocnema kinseyi | reverse complement strand
TCAAAGTGATGAATTTTTAACTAAAATAGTAACAAAATTTTCAACCAAATATGTTAATTTTCAACTAAAAAAGATCATTTTTCAACACAAAAGATAAATTTTATAAACAAAAAAATAATTTTCCACAAAAAAACTAAAGTTTCAATGAAAGTGATGAATTTTTAACTAAAATAGTAACAAAATTTTCAAACAAATATGTGAATTTTCAACTAAAAAAGATCATTTTTCAACACAAAAGATCAATTTTCTATATAAAAAAGATGATTTTTCAACCAAAAATATGAATCCTTGATCAACTAGTTGATTTTAAACTACCCAATATTATCCTTCAACCAAAAAGTTCGATTTTCTATCAAAAAGGATAGTTTTTAAACCAAGTATATGTATTTACAACCAAATAGTTGAATTTTCATCTATAAAATATCAATTTTCAACCAAAAAAATCAATTTTCAGTTAAAAAATTAATTTTTCACCAACAGAAGAAAATTTCGAATCAAAGTGATAAATGTTTAATTAAAATGATAACAAAATTTTCAGCCAAAGATGAGAATTAAAAAAAAAAACTATGAATTTTCAACTAAAAAAGATCAGTTCTCAACCAAAAAGATAAATTTCCTACAAAAAAAAAAGAGTTTTCAACTAAAAAAATATGAATCCTCGATCAAATAATGGAATTTTCAACTACAAATAAATATTAAATTTCCAAATAAATAATGAATCTCCAACTGAAATAGTTGAATTTTAATATAAAATAATGAGTTTTTAACTAAAACAATGATATTTTAACTAAAGAGTTGAATTTTCAACAAAGAAATTAATATTTACTAAAAAAAAAAAAACATGAATTGTCAACGAAGACTGAAGTAATTAAGTTTTAATATTTTTTAAATATATGTTCAACCACCAAAAATTGTCCAAATAAAGTTTCAGTTAAAAAAATGAATCTTTAACAAAAGAGATATTTTTCAGCTAAAAATTGTGGAATATTCAACTGGAATAATAGTTACATTTACAGTTTAAAAAATATATAATTTTCAACCAAAAAAGAAACAAATGCTGAATAAAATAGTTAAATTTTCAACCAAAGAAAATAATTTTTTAATAAAATGTAGTCAAAATTTGGAACAAAGTTTCAAACCGTTTAATTTTTTAATAAAAAATATCAATTTTGAAACAAATTGTTGAATTTTCATCAAAAAAAATTTTAATTAAGAAAATGATATGCAACAAAGCAGTTATATTTTCATAAAAGAATTTTCAATTAAAATGAGAAATCACCGAATAAAAATATTAATTTTTAACAGGAGTTTCACTTTTAACCGCAAGTAATTTAATTTCTAACTAAAAAAAGATAAATACGCAACGAAAAATGTAACAAAATTTTCTATCATTTAGAAAAACTTTAAAAACTACTTTTTTTTATTTATTTGGAAGAGGAAACTTTTAAATTGTGACCAATTATGACTTGGAACATGTTTTTTTAAAACTCTTTTCTTCTAAATCTGAAAAAAAATTCTCGTTCCCTGACCTAAAATAAAAACGAAATTTTTCTTTCAATTCCATGTTCAAGTCACGATGAATGAGGAAAAAGCGAATAAAAAGTAATAAATTCATTAATATAATATTCAAAATATTCACAAAAAAATTAAATAATTCATTTATTTCTGTAACTTACTTTCTCTGAATTTACTCCTCCTGCGAAAAATTGAGTAAACAATTTTTTACTCTTTCCTAAAAGAATATTCCAACACGAAGAATGTCTTAACTTTAATTGCACATTTAAAATCTACTAAGTACTTACCGATTTTGATATTTGATGAAATTTCCTCTTTTTTTATGATAATCACTCGTTCCTTCGATGAAAAATTTTGAACACTAGAGAAAATCACAGAAACTTGTTCAGCGCACGAAGATTTAATAATATTTAAATACACGGTATAAATACTGTTGTGTTATTAACAACCGGCTCTTTAAATAAAATTTTCAGTCAAAAAAAAAATATATACATATCGGAACCAGCCAATTTTGAGGTTCGGTTGTGGAAAAAGACTTTGACTCGAGATCGTAACCTCGAAATATTGACTGCTTAAAAGTTTTACGGTAAATTATTGTTTATACTCACTTCGTTATTTCTTCTGACAAGATTCCAAAATTTGTTTAAACTGTTTTGTCAGATAAAGTCAAACGACTATCGTAACCACGTTTTGCCGACATGCGCCATTTTAATTTTTTTGCATGGAAGTGGAATCGAATTTTCTGATTGGTCGAATGTTATAAAAAAAGAAAAGGGATTGGACAGATTGAATAGCGAATAATTTCCCAATTCTGCGTTAAAACTGTACTGCGCACGCGTTAAATCGGCAGTCTCATTGGCTCTGAATGTAGCGCTCTTTTGAAATCATTCTAGAATTTATTAAATTATTTTTCAGATCACAAAATAGTCTTTTAGAGTAAATTTAATCTTGATATTCATAAGTTCATAATACCAAATTTTAATATTTTTCTAGAGAAACTTTTACCACGTATTTTTTTGTATTTATAAATATATTTACATGAGTAAATAACTTATATTTAACCATTTATGTATCGTAAATAATACAAACATTATTAAAAATCATAAATTCTTAATTTTTTTTTAATTCTTCTATATTTTATTATATTCTCCGTTATGTAACCTTAATTTAAATTTTCGAGAATTTAAGGTGACGTCACAACGTGAAATAAGTAATTAGGTATTTTAAGTTTTGACATCAGTTGGCAACATATCTGCATACTGAGGGACAAGTAATAACACCAAATGCATGGGACAAAACAGACAGCCAAATATACCTACATTACCGACCTCACTTTATCAATTCACTGAATATTTGTTTTCATAAGAATTTTTTTGTAAATAAAATATCGAGCTGAAACTTTGGAAAATGTATTGAAGTACAATAAATTACATTTAAGTACTTCATTTTGGTAGGAACTTCCCTGAAAATTATTTCATCTTTTTCCTGAACCTCGACATTTTTTTATTTTTGAAAGTTCGACCTTTTTTTATACATAAAATATCTGTCTCAAACTTTGAGAAAAGCAACAGCCGAAAGAAAACTACAAGTACAAAGTTTATTAATAAAATATGTAAAAATCAAATTTTTGAACTAAACCTTATTCTTATTCGGCACACAACAAAGGACTCACAACGTAGGACGAGCCTCGTCAAGTGGCCGCCAGGGTTCGGATTTTCGTGTGCACCGTTATCAGCGGATGCCGATAGAATTGATAGTTGAAATTTTTTTTATATCTTTTATCATTAAACTTTGTACTTAAAAATAGTTTTCTTTCGGCTCTTGCATTTCTCAAATATTGAGACTGATATTTTGTTTATAAAAAAGTTCGAACGTCCAGGAAATGTTGAGGTTCAGAAAAAGATTAAATAATTTTCAGCTTCAAGTACTTAGGTTCAAAAAGACACTTAGTGATCTGATAAAGTGAGGTCGGTAATATAGGTATTTGGCTATGTCACATGCCCTTTACTTGGAAGCAAATGCTTTTTCACCTTAAGGCCATGTGACGAGTGGGTCACATCAAGTTGAAAATTTGGGATATTAAATAAGAAGCTCTAAGAAAGGTATATTTGGTCCTAACTTTTAATAATTTTGAAAAAAGTTTTTTTTTGTAAATATTTTTCTCTTTATTTTTTCATAATGATTAAAATTTAGGAGCAGATGCACGTTTCTTATTGCTTCTTACAGAGACTATCCCAAATTTTCAACTCGATGTGGTGCTTCGTGTGAAAATAAGTTAGGAAATAAGAAATGTGCCGATAAGGTAGGCATTGTTTGCAGGCAATCAAAAAAGTTTATTTCATAAATAATTTCCAGATTCTCGGAAAGGCAGAGATGAAAAATGACGTAACCTCAAAATAATGCATATGCATAAAATTTTTATTGAGCACAATATATTTTCTTGTTATTATCTCTCAAAAAAGAGTCCGGGGACGTCCATCATGATATTTTATAGCATCTCCGAATTCAGTTTTTAAAAATTTCCATTTTTGTGGAGAAGAAGGCGGGGAAACTGTAAGTATCACATGCCCTTAAGGGCATGCGACACAGTGGGATTCCTACATTACCAACCTCTTTTTTCCATTGAACAAAAATTTTTTTGTGAACCATAGAACTTTTTTGGTAAATGAAATATCGAACTCAAAATTTGAGGAGAGCATAAGAAGACATTATTCTACGTTTATGTACTGC
>NC_046657.1:19228860-19247382 GCF_010883055.1 Belonocnema kinseyi | reverse complement strand
TTGATTTACAAAAAAAGTTCTATGGTTCAAAAAAAAAATTTGTTCAATAGAAAAAAGAGGTTGGTAATGTAGGAATTCCACTGTGTCGCATGCCCTTAAGAACTTTTCTTTGTAACCTTGACAATTTTTTAGCCTTAAAACTTTTTTACATTAAAAATATCTAGGAGATGTAAAAAAACGTACATAAACGTAATTTACGGTCGGCTCTTGCATTTCTCGAAGTTTGAGGCCGATATGTTACAGTATAAAAAGTTCTTATAGATTCAACAAATTTCAAGGTACAAAGAAAATATTTCAAAAAATAGTCCCAGTTTTAATTTCATTAAAATTAATTTTAAAGGAAATTCCTACTTAAATACATTACATAAACGTAGTTTATGGTCTTCTGATACATTTTCCAATGTTTTAGTTCGATATTTTATTTTAAAAAAAGGTATTAAGTTCAAAGAAAATTCGTAGTAAACCAGATTCTTACCTAACCGACATTCATTTTATTTTCTAAGTTAGTTTCTCATAAAGCACCACATCGAGTTGAAAATTTGGGATAATAAATAAGAAGCACAAAGAAAAGCGGATCTGGCCCTAAATTTGTATAATAATGAAATAAGTTTTTTTGCTTTTTTCATAATTATTAAAATTTAGGTCCAGGCCCAACTTTCTTAGTGCTTCTTGTTTATATTATCCCAAATTTTCAACTCCATGTGGCGTTTCGTGTGGAAATAAGTTGAGAAATAAAACAAGTGGTGGTAAGGTAGGAATCTGGTCACGTGATTCACTTATCACATAGCCTTAAGTGCATTTTCATATTATTTTTTGATTGGCAAAGAGATTATGTAGAACTTTAAAACATAAACTTTTAACGAATAGCTGATGTGAAATAAAGATAGAATAGTGCTGTTTTACAAATAAAAAAATATTAAATAATGTTCAATTGTGCCGCTATTTTATTTCCGTGTAAAGACATCTTATCAGTTGACGTCAGAACTTGAAACACCTAACCGGACCAAGAATCTTGATTGGCCGAGATCTCCCGCCTTTTGCAAATCGACCTTAAACTCTGTTTGTTGAACATGAACACAGGAGGTCTGCTTTTTTCCGCGATTCGCGCCGACGGTCCACCCTAGAGTTCGGTCGAAGCCCGGCAAAATATCGAGCAATATCACATCACAGGATCGGAGAAAGCTTCGTCGATTCGATCGGCGGGCCGACGGTGATGTTAATCACCGAAGAAGTGCGGGTTGGGTTTCGAGGACTCAGATTGAACAAAGAGAGCAAGAAGGCGGTCGTTCCCAGAACGGAGCTCCGGGTACCAGGACTCTGCTGTTAGTGCAAGTGCAGAAATCTCTCGGTCGCAACTCGCAAGTGCAGAAAATCGGCATGAAAGTGCGGCATGGGGACTCGCACCTTTCGCGGTTCGGCGAATTCGCTCGCGCGAACGGAGGATCCCCGCGCCACGAGCGCTTTGCGCCCAATTTCGGGCAGAGATTTGCGCCCAGCTTTGTGCTGGGAACTAGTGCATTAGGTCCAGCTGATTTCGAGCCAATGGCAGGTCCCGCTCGGTGCGGTACTAACCCGGGATTTGTAAATTTTCTAAATTTTCTAAATGTTGTTATCATAAATTGATGAGTGGGTGCGATGAGTGCCGAGAGCCAAGAGTCCCCCAGGGTAGCAAAACCCGAGAGCATCTTCGACGGCACGAGGATTAAGAAGGAGAGGAACGACGTCTGCGCCGACGGCCCGATCGTCGACGACGGAAATGTCGCCGGCGACGGCGCCGTCAGATCGAAAATGGAGCCGCAACGTGCACCGGCGACGCCGATCTGCATCACGCCGAGGGTCTCCAACGGCTTCCACAACGAGGACCTTCTCCGGGACGTCCTTGTGGGAAAGTTTGCAACCCTCGCTCATCACACTCCCGCCGCCAAACACGAGAAGATCAGACTCATGATCGAGGAAAGCATTGGGTAAGTTTCAAAACATTTAAACGGCTTTTGAACCTTACTTGTAAATATTGAAGGAAATAGGTTATGATCAGTTTATTCCCTCCATGAATTTTTAATTGTTGACATTTTAATTCAGAAGAATTTCGTTTAACCAAAAGTAAATTAAAATTATTTCAAATATACTCGAACTTCTAACGATTTTGATATTTAAAAAAGTGTCATTTTTGACCGCATAAATATTATTTGATTTTATGCGAAAAATTGTCAAATTTTAATCCACTTTAATCCCTCTGTGAACTAGCAATTGTCAATATTCTATCCAGAATATCCATTTAGCTAAAAGAGGATTCAAATTAATTTAAATAATTTTATATATTGTCGAATTTTTAACTTTTTGAATCCAAAACAATGTTTTTAATCGCATACGTTTAAATTAATTTTATCAACAAGAATTTCGATTTTTATTTAATTCCTGCGATGAAATATTAATTTTCATTATTTAAATAAAAAATTATTCCGTTTAACTAAAACGGAATTCAAATGAATTCAAACATTATATTATTATTTTGACGCATTTATTTTAATTAATTGTATCCAAGAAAAATTCGTCCCATTTTAATCCCTCAATTAAATATTTATTATCAATATTTTTATTCAGAACAATTTTTTAAACCTAAAAGTGAATTAAAATTATTTTTATTATATTTGAATTTTTAACGTTTTGAATCCAATACAACATTGTTTTTGACAATATACAGTTAAATTCGTTTTAACAAAAAGAAATTTATTTCATTTTAATCCCTTCCGGAATGATCAATATTTAAAAAATATTATCGATATATTAATTGTTGACATTTTAATTTAGAACTATTTTTTTTAAACTAGAAGTGAATTTAAATTACTTCAAATATCCAATTTTGAAAGTTATCAATCCAAAACAATAACGTTTTTGACCGCATATAGTTTAATTAATTTTTTTAAATTTCTCATTGTCCTCCATAACAGTAAGGGAATAAATTTTATTTCATTTTATCGAAGTTTGTAAAATTTTGAATCCAAGACAATATTGTTTTTCATCGCATATTTTAAATTATTTTATTTAAAAAACTGGTCTCATTTTAATCCAGAACAATTTAGTTGGACTAAAAGTGACCTGTAATTAATTCAAATATCAGGGTGGCCGCTAAACCTGGAAAAACCGGGAAATGACTGATTTTTTTTACCAGGGATTTTAAAAATTTGTAGAAGAAAAATCTGCCCACGTTCGATTTCAACAGTTTTTAAATAATTTGTTGAATTATTACGTTTTTTCAATTATGCTATTATTTAGGTTACAATGCGTAATTCAAAATTCGTTTCCTTTACAAATTTTCAATTTAAAACTTTTATTTCTAAGCTTACATTTTTAATTTAATGAATTTGTAAATGCTTTCTGAAAGACTTGAACAAATAAAAAATAAAAGCCTTTGATTTTGAAAATTTTTGATAAAAAAACATTGTTATTTAATAAGTAAATAAATTGTTTTAAAATTTATCTATACTTTAAGTAATTAAAGTTTCAGTCTAAGATATTCAATTTGAAACCCATTCAATTTGACATTTTTAGGTAACAAAAAAGATTAATTATTAAATATTTAGCAATATTTGAATTTTTATTTAAGACATGTAAATTGAAACCAAATATTAGACAATAAACAATTTTAAACCGAATTTTTTGACAAAGAAAGCCTGGAATCGTTGAAAGTTCGAAGAGCCTTGAAACTTTGAACTTTAGAAATTTAATATTTGTATTTGAAAAATGCTTAATTTGTAAGTGAAATTTAAAAATTTTGATGTATAATTTACAAATAAACATTTATAGGAAAAATTTGAGTAATTTTAAGAGATATTTAGGAGTTTTAAAAAGAAAAAAAAATTTATGCAAATTTTATAAAGTTTTCTTAAAATCTTCTAGAATATTTTTTGAAAATTTTGCTTAAATCTTTGAAAAACTTTTCAAATATTCTCTTAAAATAATTTTTCAAAATAAAAACTTATTTTTAATTTTCCTATGAATCTTAAGAAAATGTTTTTATTCTTTAGAAGCATTTCACAATTATTAAAAAGGATCTAATTTTTTTGTTTAAAATCTTCGAAAAAATTGTTAAAAATAATCTAAAATTTGCAGGATTTTCTAAAAATTGTAGAAAAAATTCAATTCATTTTGACAGATATTTAGAAGTTCTGAAAAAATTTCAAAAATAATTAAAAGTTTAAAACAACTTCTAGATTTCTCAAGATTTTGAAATAAAATGTTGAAGCTCTCCAAGGATGTTTAAACTATTTAAACAGAAAATAATTAAATTTCTAGTTTAAGAAGTGTTCAGTTAAAATTTTCTAAATTTTTCAATATTTCATGTTTCTAGCTTAAAATTCCTTAAAATTATATAAATGATAAATGATAAATGATAAAGTGGATTTATATTTTTTATGATGAAAAATGTTAGTACCTTCAATTTTATATGCGTAAATTATTGAGCATTTAAATACAAAATTTTGCAATAAAAAACTTTTAAATTTAAATTTTTAAAGTTCAAAATTTAACAGTACCACTTTCAGTTCTTTCATTTGCAGTTCAGTTTTTATTACCTCAAGTGGAACATTCTTCAGTTTTAATGTTCCATTTTTTTAATTTCATTGACCTTGACAAATTTTTTCGAATCGAGAAAACAGCGAAAAATGACGGGAAATTTATTTCGTCGATTAAAACGGCCACCCTGAATATCCTAGAATTTAAAATCATTTTGAATTTAAAGCAATGTTTTTTACCGCATACATTTTAATTCATTTTTTAAAAACAAAAATCGTCTCAGTTTATCTCAGAACAATTTGGTTTTACTAAAAGTAAATTAAAATAAATGAAAATAATTTCAAATATCCTGCAATTTAAAATCATTTTGAAACAAATGTCGGTTTTGACGGCATACATTATAAATAATTGTTTAGAAAAAAAACTGGTCTAATTTTGATTCAGAACGATTTCGTTTTGCTAAAAGTGAATTAAAATAAATCAAAATAATTTCTAATTTCCGAAAATTTGAAATAATTTTAAAACAATGTCGGTTTTTGACCCATATAAATTTTAATCCATTCATGAGTTATTGGCTGACAACAATTTTAATTCAAAACAGTTTCCTTGGGCTAAAAGTGAATTAAAATGAATTAAAATGATTTAAAATATCCTCGAATTTGAGATCATTTTTAATAAAAAAAACAAAGTCGTTTTTCACCACATAAATTTTAATTAATTTTATCAACAAAAAAACTGGTCTCATTTTAATTAAGAACAATTTCGTTTGACAACAGGGAATTAAAATGAATTAAAATGATTTGAAATATGCTTGAAGTTAAAATCAATTTTAAATATCGTTTTTTTTCTCATACATTTTAATTAATTTTATCAAAGAAAAACTCCGTCTTATTTTAATCCCTTCACTAAATATTTATTGTTAATATTTTATTTCAAAACAATTTCACTTAACTAAAAATGAATTAGAAGTGAATGAAAAAATTTGCAAATATCCCCGAATTTGTAACGATTTGAATCGAAAACAATGTCGTTTTTGACCGCATACTTTTTAATTAATTTTATACAAAAATATCGTCTCATTTTAATCCGCTTTAATCCCTCTATGAAGCTGTAATTATCAACATTTGATTCCTGAAAATTCCGTTTAACCAAAATTGAATTAACAAGATATAAATAATATTATTTCATTTAAATTCATTTTATCCAAGAGAAAATTCGACTTATTTTAGTGCCTCTATGAAATAATAATTTGTTAAATCTTAATCCAGGAAAATTTCTTTGAACTAAAAGTGAATTAAAATGAATTGAAATGATCATAAATATCATCGATTTTATGCCCCTTTGAATACAAAACAATGTCTTTTGGTCGCATACATTTTAATTCATTATATAAAAAAATATATTAAAAAAATGAATAAAAAATATACTCGTTATTAAACATTGATATTTTGTGGTTTAAAAATTCAAAACGGTTGGATCTATATTAATATGGTTTGATTGGGTATTCACCTATTTGTTAGAAAATTAACTCTTTTTTTTTTTTTGTTTAAAACTCCTATATTTTTAGTTTAAATTTAACTTTTTTTATTTTAAATCTAAACTATTTTTATTAAAATGAAAATATTTGGTATAAAATTAATTAGTTTGTTAAAAATTATATTTTCTGGTTGAAAATTCAACAGTTTTTTAGATGATTCGTCTTATCTTTTCCAGTTATAAAGTTCATGAAATTTGGTAAAAATTCGTCTTTTTGGTCTTAAATTAATCTTCTTATGTGAAAATTCGCGCTCTTTGGTTAAAAATGCAAACACTTTTTCTTATTAAAAATTCCTATATTATTGATTTAAATTTAATTAATTTTCTTCATTACAATTTTTCTATGAAAATTTAACTTTTCGATATAAAGTAATCTTGTTTCTTAAAATATAATATTTTGAAATTCATCTTTTTGTTTGAAAAAAAAAAAACTATTTGTTTAAAAATAAACTATTTTTATTAAAATGTAACTGATTGGTAGAAAATGAACCTGTTTGTTAAAAATGATATTTTCGGGTTGAAAATTCAACCGTTTTGTAGATAATTCTTCTTTTTGGCTTTATAATTCAACAATTTTCTTGAAAATTGATATATTTCATTAAAAATTGTTCTTTTTACTAAAAAATTAATCTCCTTTGTGGAAAACTAATATTTTTCGTTAAATTTAAATTATTTGGTTAAAAATTAATGGTTTGTAAAAATTACTCTCCTTGGTAGAAAAATAATATTTTTCGTTAAATTTTAATTATTTGGTAAAAATTAATTGTTTGTAAAAATTTATCTCCTTGGTAGAAATTTGGTTAAAAATTAATTTTTTGTAATCTTCCGTTTTGAAAAATCATATTTTGGGTTAAACTCATTTGTTGAAAATTACTTTTTTTTATGATTTATCCATTCAGTTAAAAATTAATCTCTTTTATTGATAATATAACAATTTTTTTGAAAATCCTCTTCTTTTTTGGTTGGCACTTCATTTTTTAACTAATCGTGTAACTTTAATTATTGGTTGAAAAATGTTATTTTTTATTAAAAATTGAACTTTTCTAGTTGAAAATTTATGTAATTTATTAAAATTTGTCTTTTTTTGTCAAAAATTAATCTTAGATGAAAATTCATCCTTTTTCGTTAAAATATTAGTCTGTCATTGTTCAGGATTTAACAATTTGTTAGTAAAATAAATCTTTTTGTTGAAAATTTTTATATTTTTTGTTTAAATTTAACTATTTGTTTTTAAAAAATTGCATTTTTGAGTGGGAAATTCAACAGTTTTGCAGATAATTCGTCTTTTTGGTTTAGAAATTGTATCTTCCGGTTTAAAAAATCGTCTTTTGGATTGAACACTATGATTGAAACTTCATTTTTTTATAATTCATCATTTTAGTTGAATATTCATCTCTTTTCTTGAAAAAACTCTCCTTTTCTGATTGGGATTTTTTTTTAATTTAACAAAGTAACTATAATTTTATTTGAAAATTTATCATTTTGATTGAAAGTTAATTTTTCGAACAGAAAATTAAACCGTTCCACTTTGAATTAAAAATTTTATAACCTTTTCTAGTTTAAAATTTAACAATTTGGGTGTAAATTAACATTTTTTTTTCATTGAACATTCATTTATTTTGTTGTAAACTAACTTATTTTGTTTAAAAAAAACCGACTTTTTTTGGTATAAAATCGAATTTTGTTGGTAGAAAATGATTTTTTTTTTTTGTCAAGTTAGAAATAAATTTACTTGGTTGAAAAATAATCTCTTTTATTGAAAATTAATTTTTTAAATTGAAAATTCATTATTTGAATTAAAAATTCATTTCTTTAGTTGAAAAATGAGCTGTTTTATCGAGAAAAAAATGTCTGGATGAAAATGAATTTTGTTTACCGAAAAATTAACTATTTTCTTCAAAATTCTATTTTTGTGGCTAAGGATTAGATTTTTAACGTAAAATTAAAATATTTTATTAATTTTTTAATATATTTTATTAATTTTATTTAAGAAACTAGTGAAATTTTCAATAAAATAATTAAACTTTTATCGAATTTGTGGAGTTTTGAACTAAACACTAAAAACATAATATTGGGCTTCAATAAAAATGATTAACTTTCAAATATAAAAGGTGAATTTTCAACGACTAAAAAAAAACTTGTCTACGAAAATATAAATTTTAAACCAGAAAATATTAATTTTCTACAAAAGTATAAATTTTTGACCAAAAACAATGACTTTTTCACAAAAAAATCGTTGAATTTTCACAAAAAGTATGTTTTTTTTATTTCAAAGAGATTATTTCTTAAACAAAAATACAATAATAGACTTTTTGAATAAAAAGAATTAATTTTCAACCAAAAAAGATGAATTTTCTGCCAAACAATATAATTTTTCGTCCAAAAACGCTAACTTTTTAACAAAAGACTTTAATTTTCGATAAAATAGTGATATTTTTAACTAAATAGTAGAATTTGTAACCAAAAAGTCGAATTTTGAACCAAAAAAATGATTTTTTTTAAAAATCCACTACTTGGTTGATAGTTGAACGAATTTTTTCAAATTTCATTTTTTTTTTTCGTTAAAGATTTATAATTTTAGTTGTAAGTTCGTTTTTTGATTAAAAAATAAAAGTAACTATTCTTTTTGTTGAAAAAATGTCTGTTTTCTAACTGCAAATTCAAATATTTTGTTAAAAAATTCAACTGATTAATTGTAAATAATCTTTTTTGTTGTTATTTCATTGTTCTTGTTTTCAAAATTAAATTGTTTTATATAGAAAATTAAGCTTTTTGGCTTGAAAATTCAAAAAACTGTTTTTTGTTTTTAATTAAAATTTTGTTGGGGAAATATCAATTATAACATTTTTTTATAAACATTAATATTTTTTGTTAAAAATTCAACAATTTGGTACAAAATTCAACTTTTTTTTATAAAAAGTTCGTTTTTATTGCTGTTTTTAAAAATTGAAAATTAATTTTTCTTGATAGAAATTCATCTACTGCACAACTTTTTATTATTAAAAATTCCTATATTATTGAATATTAAGTTTGTATTTTGTATATAGCTTTTTATCGCCTATTTGCCACCTATTTTAGAAAAAAATTTCACCTATTCTCCTTTTTTTGACGACAATAGGTACTGTGATTACTGTAGTTTGAAATTTAACAATTTGGATGTAAATTTATTTTTTTTTCTTAATTTGGAAGGTTGAACTAGTTTGTTGAAAATTGATTTTTTGTTTAAAGATTCGCCTCCATGGTTGAAAATATAACAATCTTATTTTAAAACTTTTATCTTCTAGTTTAAAAAATCGTCTTTTGGATTAAACACTATGGTCGAAACTTCATTTTTTTATAGTTCATCATTTCAGTTGAATATTTATCTCTTTTGTTGAAAACACCCTTCTTTTCTGATTGAGAATTTTTTTAAATTTAAAAACGAAACTATTCTATTTTTGATTAAAAAATGTAATTTTTTAAATTAGAAATTGAACTTTTCTAGTTGAAAATTCGTGTAATCTGATAAAAAATAGTATTTTTTGGTCGAAAATTAATCTTCGTTGAAAATGCATTCTTTTGGATTAAAAATTCCATATTTTTGGTTGATATTGAACTATTTTTTTTATAAATAAAACTATTTTTTTTTTTGAAAATACTTGATGGCAAATTGAATCAGTTTCTTATCGATTTTTTACACTGCACTGGAGTAGGCTTTTTTTTCGTTTGTGTGGCTTGGGATTCTTTTGCAAGCAAATATACTTTTTTGCAGTGATGAATCGAGATCTCGCGTTCATGAAATCTTCTCGCAAGTAGAGAAACTTAAAATAGAGGAAAAACTAATGCTGTACCTGAAGCTCCCGCTGTCTCTCTCGAATCCTAGTGGCATGGTAGATCCGCTGAGACAGCCGCTGAACCCTTTAGGAAATCGATATGAAATTCATCAGACGATAATGTGGATACGGACTCATCTAGAGGAGGATCCAGATGTCTCGCTGCCCAAGCAAGAAGTATATGATGAGTACAAGTTAGTATTAAAAAAGGCTAAATACACTCAAATCTCGATATAAGACCGGTATCGGGCATGGTTTATAATGGCCGTGATCCTAAATCGAGGTAATCTCTCTTTCGGCACCGTCGCGGATCTGCGGAGGCCATCAATTATAGGAGTAGCCTAAACCGGGGGGGGGGGGTCTTATATCGGGGGTTGAGTGTAAAATTCATATTTTCCACAAAAAGCGGGGGTTTAATTTAAAAACTAATTTTTTATTATTTTTAGTAATATTAATCATTTATGAAAAATATTTGGAAAACATTTTTCGTTGGGAATTGACCTTTTTTTGTTAAAAATTAATTTTTTTGCTAAAAGATTCTCAATTTTTATTGAAAATTCATTTGGAAAAAAAAAAAAAATGTTACTACTTTATTGCAAATATATTTTTTAAATAAAAATTTAACCATTCCAGTAGAAAATTTAACTATTTTGGGTGGAAAATTAATCTTTTCTAATTCAAAATTCAACAATTTGAATGAAAATTGGTCCTTTTCAATTGAAAATTCATTTATTTCATTGAAAAGTCATGTATTTTCTTTAAAAAAGTACTTTTTTGTAGAATACCAGTTGAAAAATGAGCTGTTTCATTGATTTTTTTTTTGACGAAAAGGAATTTTGTTTACCGAAAACTGAGATATTTAAAAAAAAAATTTTTTTTTTTTTTGGGTGAACAATTAGATTTTTAACCAAAAATTTAACTTATATTTTTGGTGGAAATTTTATAATTTTTGAATGGAAATTTATGTGTTTCGTTTTAAGTTAATTTTTTATTAGCAAATTAAACTATTTTTCAAAAATGCATGTATTTTGCGGAAAATTTTTCTTTTTCTAGAAAAATATTTTTTTGTTGTTGTAAATTTATCTTTTTGGTCGATATAAAATTCAACTGTTCCAGATGAAGATTCGGAATTTTATTTGAAAATTTATCACTCTGTTTGAAACTTAATTTTTTGAAATGAAAATTTAACCTTTCCACTTTGAATTGAAAATTTTGGACCTTTTCTAGTTTGAAATTTAACAATTTGGATGTAAATTGATTTTTTTTTTCATTGAACATTAATTTATTTTGTTGTAAACTCACTTATTTTGTTTTTAAAAAACTACTTTTTTAGTTAGAAATTCATCTTTTAAGTTAAAAATAAATTCATTTTCAATTAAAAATTAATTTCTTTGGTTGAAAAATGAGTTGTTTCATTGAAAAAATGTTTTTTCTTTGGCGGAAAAGGAATTTTGTTTACCGAAAAATCAATTATTTTTCTGAAAATTCGATTTTTCTGCTTAAGAATTAAATTTTTAACAGAAAAAATTCACAATTTTATTTGAAAATTTATCATTTTGGTTGAAGTTATTTTTTTCACCTGAAAATTTAACCGTGAAACTTTTTACCTGTTCTAGTTTTAAATTGAGCATTTTGCATATAAATTGGTCTTTTTAAATTAAAAATTTATTTATTTCGTTAAAATTTCACATATTTTATTTTAAAAAATCGACTTTTTTGGCAGAAAATAATTTTTTTCTTTGAAAGTTGATCTCCGTGTTTAAAAATTCTTCCTTTTGTTTGAAAATTCAAGAATTCCGGTTGAAAAATGGCTGTTTCATTATTATTTTTTTTTTTGACGAAAAGGAATTTTGTTTACCGAAAACTGAATTTTTTTGGAGAATTTGTTTCTTTTTTGGTTAAGAATTAGATTTTTAACCAAAAATTTAACTAATTATATTTTTGGTAAAATTTTATAATTTTTGGATGAAAATTCATGTGTTTTTATTGAGAAACTAAACTATTTTCAAAAATGCATGCAATTTACGGGAAATTTAGTATTTTTTTCTAGAAAATTAATTTTTCTGGTTGATTGAAAGTTAATTTTTCGAACTGAAAATTTAACCGTTCCACTTTGAATTGAAAATTTTGGACCTTTTTTAGTTTGAAATTTAACAATTGGTATGTATTTTTTTTTTTAATAGAAAATTAAATAATTTTGTTGTAAACTCACCTATTTTGTTTTAAAAAACGACTTTTTTGGTATAAAATAATTTTTTTTTTTCGTTGAAAGTTAATCTCATTGTTTAAAAATTCGTGTTTTTGGCTAAAAATTTAAATATTCCAGTTAAATTTTTATCATTTTAGTTAGAAATAAATTTCCTTTGTTGAAAGATAATCTATTTTGTTGAAAAATAATTTTTTTTTTAAATTCAGGATTCATTATTTGAATTAAAAATTAATTTCTTCGGTTGAAAAATGAGCTGGTTTTATTGAAAAATCGTTTTTTCTTTGACTGACAAAGAATTTTGTTTACCGAAAAATTAACTATTTTTCTGAAAATTCGATTCATTTGTTTAAGAATTAAATTTTCAACGGAAAAAAATTCACAATTATATTTGAAAATTTATCATTTTGGTTGAATTTTTTTTTTTCACCTGAAAATTTAACCGTTAAAATTTTGAGTTGAAAATTTTGACCTTTTCTAGTTTAAAATTTAATAATTTGGATGTAAGTTAGTCTTTTTCAATTAAAAATTTATTTATTTCGTTAAAATATCACGTATTTTGTTTAAAAAATCGACTTTTTTGGTAGAAAATAATTTCTTTCTTTGAAAGTTAATCTCCTTCTTTAAAAATTCTTCCTTTTGTTTGAAATTTCAATTATTCCAGTTGAAAAATGACCTGATTCATTGATTTTTTTTTTTGCGAAAAGGAATTTTTTTACCGAAAACTGAATTTTTTTTTTGAGAATTTGTTTCTTTTTTGGTTAAGAATTAGATTTTTAACCAAAAATTTAAGTATAATATTTTTGGTGGAAATTTCATTTTAGTTTATTTTTTTTAGTTTTCGTTTCAAGTTAATTTTTTATTGACAAATTAAACTATTTTTCAAAAATGCATGTAATTTGCGAGAAATTTAGTATTTTTTTCTAGAAAATTAATTTTTCTGGTTGATTGAAAGTTAATTCGAACTGAAAATTTAACGGTTTCACTTTGAATTGAAAATGTTGACCTTTTCTAGTTTGAAATTTAAGAGTTGGAATGTAATTTTTTTTTATTGAAAATTAATTTATTTTGTTGTAAACTCACCTATTTTGTTTAAAAAAACGACTTTTTTGCTAGAAAATAATTTTTTTTTTGAAAGTTTATCTCATTGTTTAAAAATTGTTCTTTTTGGTTAAAAATTTAGAATTTCATCTTTTAAATTAGAAAAAAATTTGCTTTGTTAAAAAATAATCTATTTTGTTGAAAATTTTTTTTTTATTCAAGATTCATTATTTGAATTAAAAATTCATTGGTTTGGCTGAAAAGGAATTTTGTTTACCGAAAAATTAACTATTAGTCTGAAAATTCGATTTTCTTGTTTAAGAATTGAATTTTCAACGGAAAAAATTCGCAATTTTATTTGAAAATTTATCATTTTGTTTCAAGTTATTTTTTTCACCTGAAAATTTAACCGATAAATTTTTGAGTTGAAAATTTTCACCTTTTCTAGTTTTAAATTTAACAATTTGGATGTAAATTAGTCTTTTTAAATTGAAAATTTATTTATTTCATTAAATTTTCACGTATTTTGTTTAAAAAATCGACTTTTTTGGTAGAAAATAATTTTTTAATTTGAAAGTTAATCTCCTTGTTTAGAAATTTATCTTTTAGGTTGAAAAATCATGTGATACATTTAAATATTCATAATTTCAGTAGGAAATTCATCTTTTAAGTTAGAAATAAATTTGTTTTGTTGAAAAATAATTTTTTTTATTCAAGATTCATTATTTGAATTATAACTTCATTTATTTAGCTGAAAAAAGAGCTGTTTTGTTGAATTTTTTTAAATTAAACATTCATTTATTTTGTTGTAAAAAAATTATTATTTTTTTTTTACAAATTTAATCTACTTGTTTAAAAATTCTTCTTTTTGGTTGAAAATTCCAGTATTTCAGTTAAATGTTCATCATTTTAATTGGAAATTGATCTTTTAAGTTAGAAATAAATTTGCTTGGTTTAAAAATAATCTCTTTTATTGAAAATTAATTTTTTAAATTGAAAATTCATTATTTGAATTAAAAATTCATTTCTTTAGTTGAAAAATGAGGAATTTTATTTACCGAAAAATTAAATATTTTTCTAAAAATTCGATTCTCTTGGTTAAGAATTACATTTTTGACGGAAAATAAAACTATTATATTTTTGGTGGAAATTCGATCTTTTTTGGATAAACATTCATGTGTTTTTATTTTAAAATTAATATGTTTTGTTGACAAATTAAATTATTGTTTAAAAATTCATGTAATTTGACCGTTCTACTAAATTTTTTTTCTTAAGTTGTAAACTCACCTATTTTGTTTAAAAAACGACTTTTTTTTATATAAAATCGACTTTTGTTGGTAGAAAATAATTTTTTCTTTGGACGTTAATCTCCTTGTTAAAAAATTCTTCTTTTTGGTCGAAAAGTTAACTATTTTTCGGAAAATTTGTTGAAAATATTTTTGTTTTTAAACTGATAAAAATTAGTAAAGATAAAATTTTTTTTACTAAAAATGTAAATATTCCATATTCTGTTAAAGATAGATTTTTTTCTAATTTAAAATTAAACTATTTGATTTCAAATTCGTCTTCTTTGATTGACAATTCAACTATTGCGTTCAAAATCATATGTATACATTTTTTTTTTGTAGAAAATTAATCTTTTTGTTTGAAAATATTAGGTTTCTTGTTTGAAAATTAATCTTATTGTTTACAAAGTCAAATAATAATTTATTATTGAATTTTTATTATTTTCCATTATAGGAAAAACCATTTTCAATTTTTGGCTCTGTGGGGTTTTTTTGCTTACTTAAGTTTGATACAGAAACAGTATATTTTTTTTATTTATTCAAAAAATATAGTTATCACACCTTCTATTTTTTTTACTCATTTATCTTAACTAGGAACAGGTAATTTTTCATTTGAAACGGACATGTTTTTACAGAATTATAATTCGGAGTTTGAAGGAATTTTTTTTAAATCCCTTTTCAAGACCAAATTTCGATTTTTTTTGAGTAGAAGTATCATGTCGAAGAGGAAATATTTCTGAATTATATGTAAATTTTTTTTGCATTGTTCCTTGCGAATTCATTTTTCTTTAGTTAAAAATTCAACTACTTGGTTTTATTAAACTTTAAATTTAAAAAAAAAAATTTTTAACTTTTGATTAAACTTGGTTTTATTTTCTTTAGTTAAAAATTCAATTACTTGTTTAAAAGTTAAACTTTTTTGTTCAAGAATTAGATTTTTTAAAGAAAATTTAACCATTCTACTTTTGGTTGAAAAAATATCTTTTTTTGGATGAAAACTCAACTATGTGATTGAAAATTGATCATTTTTATTTAGAAATTAAATTTTTTCTTTGAGAATTAATTTAATTTGTGGAAAATCAACTTTTTCGTATGTATAAAATTCAACTATTCCAGTTGAAGATTCCAAATTTTAATTGAAAATTTATCAATTTAGTTGAAAACTAATTCTTTCAACTGAAAATTTTAATATCCATTTTTGGATAAAAATTGATCTTTTCTTGTTCAATATTCAACAATTTGGATACAAATTTGCCTTTTTCAATTAAAAATTTAACTGTTTCGTTGAAAATATTTGGTTGAAATATGAGTTATTTGATTGAAAACTTTTCTCTTCTCTGGATGAAAATCTATTATTTATTTTGCTAAAAATTGAACTATTTTGTTGAAAATTCGTTTCATTTTGGTGGAACATTATTATTTATTTGAACTGAAAATGTAGCTATTATTCTAGTTGAATATTTTTTATAATGTTAGTTAAAAATTCATTTCTGTGGTTGAATATTAATTTTTAGGACTACAAATTTAATAATACAATTTTTGGTTGAAAAATTATCCTTTTTAGTTGAAAATTGATCAATTTGGTTTTAAATTTCTTCAACTGAAAATTTTAATGTCCATTTTTGGATAAAATTTGAATGAAAATTTAACTGTTTCGTTTTAAATATACATATTTGGTTTAAAATCAATTTTTTTCGTAAAAATGATCGTTTTCTTTACAAATTAATCTTCTTGATTAAAAATTCTTCTAATCGTTTAAAAATTTCATCATTTTAGTTGAAAATTCCTTTTTTAGGTTGGAAATAAAATTAAATGGTTGAGAGTTCAACTCTTTTGTTGAAAAGTGATTTTTTTTTGGTTTACGATTTATATTTTTTATTGAAAATTCATCTCTGGGTGAATATGTAACTACTTTGTAAAAAATACGATTTTTTTAGTATCTTGTTAAGAATTAGATTTTTAAAAGAAAATTTAACCATTCTATTTTTTGTTGAAAATATATCTTTTTTGGATGAAAACTCAACTATTTGGTTGAAAATTGATATTTTTTATTTAGAAATTAAACTATTTTTTCGAGGATTAATTTAATTGGTAGAAAATTAATCTTTTTGGTCGGTATAAAATTCAACTATTCCAGATAAAGATTAATCATTTTTGGTTGAAAATTGATCAATTTAGTTGAAAATGAATTCCTTCAACTGCTAATTTTAATGTCCATTTTTGGATGAAAATAGATTTTTTCTTGTTCATAATTCAACTGTTTAAATGAATTTTTTTTTAAAATGAAAAATTTAAATATTTCGTTGAAAATCTACATATTTGTTTACAAATTGATATGTTTTTTTTGTAAAAAATTATCTTTTTCTTTGCAAGTTAATCTTCTTGTTTAAAAATTCTTCTAATCTGTTAAAAATTTAATTATTCCAGTTAAATATTTTTCATTTTAGTTAAAAATTTATCCTTTAGGTTGGAAATAAAATTACATGATTGAAAGTTAAACTCTTTTGTTGAAAAATATTTTTTTCTGGTTGAAGATTCATCATTTTAATTAAAAATTAATTTCTTTGGTTAAAACATGAGCTTTTTTTATTGAAAACTTGTTTTTTCTCTGGATGAAAATATTTTCCTTTTTGCAAAAAATTGATCTATTTTGTAGAAAATTTTTTTTTTTTTAGTTGAAAATTATTATTTATTTTAACTGAAAATGTAAATATCATTCCAATTGAATATTCTATGATTTTAATTAAAACTTAATCTTTTTGTTTGAACATTAATTTTTTGACTGCAAATTTAATAATTCAATTTTTGGTTGAAAAATGTTCACTTTTAGTTGAAAATTTATGTTTTTAGTCAAAACTTCTATTATTTTAGTCAAAGATTCATCATTTTAGTTGAAAATTGAGCTTTCTGGTTAAAATTTCTACCATCCCAGTTTAAGATTTACAATTTTAGTTGAAAATTCATCACTTTGTTTGAAAATGTAATTCTTTTTTTTTGTAAATTAGTTGTTTTTTTTTTGTGGCGGGTAATTTTTTTTTAACTTAAAATTTACCATATTTCTATTAAACATTCCATAGTTTAATTTAAAAATTCAACAATTAAGGCTCTTAAAGCGCCTTTACTTTTTGCCAGATCTATATTAAAATTCAGTTTTTTTGCCTCTGTAAAATGCAGCACGCGAGATTTTCTGTGCTATTTTTCGACAAATTACCATTACATATTATTATTTAGTTTATATTATTTATTATTTTAACAAGAACATTTTTCGAAAAAAAATCTCTGTTACAACCGGTATAATTGCTTTTAGATTATGTGCTTGAAATATCATATTAAAAAATCCATTCTTGTAGAATGTAGACGTATTAATCCGATTTTCATTGCAGCATGTTTTGTGTGAGGAACTCGATGAAACCCCTATCCACGGCGGACTTTGGAAAAGTCATGAAACAAGTGTATCCAAGGGTACGACCTCGCCGGCTCGGCACGCGTGGAAATTCTCGATATTGTTACGCAGGGATGCGTAAAAAGATTAAACTGGATCATCCCAAGTTGCCTGTTATCACCGGCCTACAAGCCGTGAGTACCTCAATCAAATATTTCCCAAAAACTCAAGTTAAGGGGCCGTACTTAAATTACCAGGGTGTCCAGCGACCTTGAAAACCCTGAAAAGTCCCTATATCCCCTATTGCATTGATTTTATTTCTACCAGAATTACTGGATACTCCAGGTCTAGAAAACACCGTGCAAAAAGTATTCTTCGAGGAATTTTTCTGAATTGTAAATCTAAAGGTCTCATAGAACATGTCTATAAGGTTCCCGTCAAACTCCGAACCGAAATTCATCTATAAAGTGATTTAAATCTCTTTTTCTGATACTTTAGTTGACGCGAACCCTATAGAAATGTTTTTCCGCGTCACTAGATTTCATTTCTACCAAAATTCCCTGAAGAATACTTCAGGTCTAGAAAACACCAGGCAAAAAGTATTCTTCGAGGAATTTTTCTGAATTACCATTATGCAGGTCCTAAAGAACATGTCTATAAGGTTCCCGTCAAACTCCGAGCTTAAAGTCATCTAGAAAGTGACTTAAACCTCTTTTTTTGATCTTCAGTTGACGCGAACCCTATAGA
>NC_046657.1:19223275-19228760 GCF_010883055.1 Belonocnema kinseyi | reverse complement strand
AAACCTCTTTTTTTGATCTTCAGTTGACGCGAACCCTATAGAAATGTTTCCCCGCGTCCCTAGATTTCATTTCTACAAAAATTCCCTGAAGAATGCTCCAGGCCTATAAAAACCAGGAAAAAAGAATTCTTCGAGGAATTTGTTTGAATTCCAAATCTGAAGGTCTCAAAGAATATGTCTATAAGGTTCCCGTCAAACTCCGAACATAAACTTAGATAGAAAATGAATTAAACCTCTTTTTTTTTTGATGTTTTAGTTGACGCGAACTCTATCGAAATGATTGTCCTCGTCACTAGATTTTATTTCTACAAAAATTCCCTGAAGAATACTCCAGGTCTAGAAAACACCAGGCAAAAAGTATTCTTCGAGGAATTTGTTTGAATTCCAAAACTGAAGGTCTCATAGAACATGTCTATAAGGTTCCCGTCAAACTCCGAGCTTAAAGTCATCACGAAAGTGACTTAAACCTCTTTTTTTGATCTTCAGTTGACGCGAACCCTTTAGAAATGTTTGTCCGCGTCACTAGATTTCATTTCTACAAAAATTCCCTGAAGAATGCTCCAGGTCTATAATAAACCAGGAAAAAA
This sequence comes from Belonocnema kinseyi, assembly GCF_010883055.1. NCBI lineage: Eukaryota > Metazoa > Arthropoda > Insecta > Hymenoptera > Cynipidae > Belonocnema > Belonocnema kinseyi. Next base: position 19,228,173 of record NC_046657.1, on the reverse strand, counting down.
GTATTCTTCGAGGAATTTGTTTGAATTCCAAATCTGAAGGTCTCAAAGAATATGTCTATAAGGTTCCCGCCAAAGTCCGAATATAAACTTAGATAGAAAATGAATTAAACCTCTTTTTTTTTATGTTTTAGTTGACGCGAACTCTATCGAAATGATTGTCCTCGTCACTAGATTTCATTTCTACAAAAATTCCCTGAAGAATACTCCAGGTCTAGAAAACACCAGGCAAAAAGTATTCTTCGAGGAATTTTTTTGAATTCCAAATCTGAAGGTCTCATAGAACATGTCTATAAGGTTCCCGTCAAACTCCGAGCTTAAAGTCATCTAGAAAGTGACTTAAACCTCTTTTTTTGATCTTCAGTTGACGCGAACCCTATAGAAATGTTTCCCCGCGTCCCTAGATTTCATTTCTACAAAAATTCCCTGAAGAATGCTCCAGGTCTATAATAAACCAGGAAAAAAGTATTCTTCGAGGAATTTGTTTGAATTCCAAATCTGAAGGTCTCAAAGAATATGTCTATAAGGTTCCCGCCAAAATCCGAATATAAACTTAGCTAGAAAGAGACTTAAAACTCTTTTTCTGGTGCTTTCGTTTACGCTAACCCTATTCAAATGTTTGCCCGCATCACTAGATTTTTTTCTACAAGAATTCCCTGAAGAATCAGGGTGGTCACCGACCCGGGAGAATCGGTAGAACCGGAAGAAAATTGCACCGGGAGAAAACCGGGATAAAGCCGGGAAAGAAATATTATACCGGGAGATTCCCCGTAATTCATAATTCGCGCATTTTGTAATTCTTGAAAGTTTCCTACTTACTCCAACTATTAATAATTAATTTATCGGCTTGAAAATTTCTACAATTTCAGTTTAAAATTTTAGTTTGAATGTGCAAATTTTCTTTGATTAATTTTTGAAGATTTCGAATTTTAAATTCCACATTATTCTAGTTTTAAATTCAAATATTCCAAATTTCAGGACCATTTCGCTATTAAATATTTAAAAATTAATAATTAAAAGGCTTGATAGTTTTGAATTTTATGATTTTATATATAAATATAAAGCAATATTCAAATGAAATCATATTATAGTAATATTGTTTTGTATTATTTATTTTAATTTTTTATATTCAATGTAAAGTCTTAAAATTGTCTGTTTTTAATTGAAGATTTAAACAAATAAATCATTTAAAATTGAAAAATATTTAATTCTAAAATTTCTTGAATGATGAAAGATTTGACATCTAAAGGAATTTTTGAAATAAAAAAATAAAAAATTGAGTTTAAAATAAAAAGGATGAAAATTAAACTACCTGAATTGATACATCAGTAAGTCGATAATTTCGGTAATTCTAACTTGTAACAATTTTAGAGTTCTGAATTTTCATGATGAACGCTAAATTTTTCGATTTCATAGGTTTGAATTTTACAATTCAAATCGAATTGGTTGTATCTGTGAAATTAAACTTTTTTTAAATTAATTAAAAATTTGAAATTAAAAAATTATTAGTTTTTAAGCGATTTAAATTTACTTTAAATAATTGGAATTTTTAAGAGTTTAAGTATAACAAATTTATAATATCAAAATTTTCGGTGACATTTTTTTTCAGGTTGAAAATAACTACGCATTCGTCTAAGTTTTAAAGTTCCGGAATAGAATTTTTTCCATTTTTGACATTTTCCACTTGAAATTAATATTTATTTAGAAGTTTGTTTTGCTTTTTTTATAATAATTTAATTCATTTTCTCATTTTATAAAGATGTTTCGAATCAGCCTTAATGTTAACTTACGAAGCGCTAATAAATTTAGCGCTTCGTATTAGAAATTATACAATTCTACTCCTTCTTCTAATTAACATGTTTAAAATATTATTTTTTTTTTATTTCAGACGTTTGCATTTCGAATTTATGAATTATTAATTTTTTTTTAAAGATTCAGAGAAATTTTTAATAGATTTCAATAATTTGAAAGGATTTTTAATACATTCTAAAATCTTATTAATTTATCCTGATTTCTCTTTTATTCCTTGGAATTCTCTGGAATTTTTTTAATTCATTTGAATTTTATTTAATTTAATGGATTTTTTGTACGGGATTTCAAAAGATTTTAAAGTATTTGAAATATTTTAGGAAATTTTAAACGATTCCCAGAATTTGGTTTCTTTATTTCAATAGTTTAAAGAAATTTCAAAGGCAGAAATATTTCAGGGTATTTAAAAATATTCCAAGACATTTCCAAGAGATTTCAACAATTTCAAACGATTTCCAAGCTTGTTAATAATTTTAAAGATTTGAAGAGATTTTTCAATATTTTTTGCAATTTATTTGGAAATCGCCCTGAATTTTTATTCATTTACCCTGAATAATTTTAAATTCACTCAATTAATTCTTTCATATCCTTGAATTGTTTTTTAATTAACTTGATTGCTTTTTAATTTTTTTTAATTTTAAAAATTGTTCCGATTCTTTTGAATTTATAACTTGAGTTTTTTTTTAAATTTACTTGAATTTTTCGAAATTCACTCAATTCAATTCAATGAATTTTATGGAATTTATAAAAGTTTTTATTTAATTAATCCTAAATTATTTTAACCTCATCTTGAATTCATAGGCATTTCATAACATTATTTTGAATTTCCTTCAATTTTTCTAAGCTTAATTCAAATTTACTGAATTCAAAGGAGTTTTATCATATTTTGAAATGGTTTTCAATTCATTTTAATTGTTTTAATTCACGTCAAATTTTTATGAATTTCATCAAATTCTTCTCGTTTATCTAAAATTGATCTAAATTCATTTAAATTTTACGGAAATCAGTGAAATTTTTCGTTTCAAAAATAATTTGTCAAGTCATTTGAATTCCTTGGAATTTAGCTTTAATTGTTTTGAGGTCTTATAAATTTATTTATTTTTTAATCTGTAATGACAGAAACATCTCGTTTAGAAGAAATCTTGATACTGAAAATATTTATTGTTTATCAGGACATAATTTATCATTTGTTCATTGCAGAATAAATAAAAAAATTTCAGGGCACTTTTTGTAGACTGTACTAATTATTTGATCCACTTATATAGAATTTTAAAGTATACATTTTTTTATGATATTCAACTTACAAATTATTAGCTGAAAATTTTGATGTTAATTCAGTTTCAAGAATTAGAATTAACCAATTCTAAAAATATCAATATGTTTTAATATATTTCAAAGTTTTTTATAATATTCAAAAGGATTTTAAGTATTTAAACAAGATTTCATGAAATTTCGAAGATTAAAAAATCGTTTGCGGAATACGTTTCAAAGATTTCACAATAATTTCACAGAGAATTTTAAACTTTCAAAACATAGAGGATTTAAAAATTTCTAAACATTTCAAAAATTTGAAACAATTTCAAAAATGTTTCGAATTGTTTTAGAATGATTCAAAATAATTCACAAAGTTTTTAAAGATTCAAAAAAGGCTTGTACTCTGATTTAAGAGATTTCACAAAAATTTCGAACATTTCATAAAAATTTTAAGGATTTCAAGGATTTATAAAAAGGCATGTATACAAGATTTCATAGATTTCATAAAGATTGTAAAATTTCTAAAAAAGATTTCAAAGATTTTGAAACTTTTCGAAGATTTTAAACGACTTCACAATGTTTTAGAATATTTCAGAAAGATTTCACAAATATTTCAAAAAATTGATAAGGATTTCAAAAGATTTCAATAATTTCAACGATTTCAAAAAGTGTATATGACACCGCGTTTCAAAGATTTTAAACCATTTCAAAAGGTTTCAATTTTGAGACGATTTCAAAAGATTTTCATTGATATCAATCGAAAATAAATATTTCACAAACATTTCAAAGTAAAAGGTTTCAATAAATATGAGAAGATTTTAAAAGATTTCATTGATTTTAAGCGAACACAAAAGATTTCAAAGAACAAAGATTAAAAAAAGATTTCACTGATAGATTTCAAAGAATCCATAAGGATTTCAAAAGATTTCAAGAATTAAAAATATTTCAAAGAATTTTATACTATTTCAGAAAATTTACAAAGATTTTGAAACATTTCAAAGGTTTCAATTAATTTTAGAAGATTTCAAAAGATTTCAAACCAACACAAAAGATTTCACAAATATTTAAAATATATCAGGAAATGTGCACAAATATTTCAAATAATCCATAAGGATTTCAAAATATTTCAAGAATTTCAAAGATTTCAAGAATTTTACACTATTTTAGAAAATTTAAAAAGATTTTACAAGGATTTCAAGTATTTCAGTGATTTCTAGCTAATGCAAAAGACTTTGGAAAGATTTTACAAGTATTCACAAAAATTCAAAAATATTTCAAAAGATTTCAAGAACTAAAATTTTTTAAATATTTTAAAACATGTCAAAGGTTTAAAACAATTTCAAAAGGTTTCAACTAATTTCAAAAAATTTCAAACCAACACAAAAAGATTTCACAAACAAGTATTAAAGAAATATTTCACAAATATTTCCAAGATTTCAGAACAATTTCACAAATAGTTCAAAGGATCTATAAGAATTTCAAATATTTCCAGAATTTTAAAGATTTCAAAGAATTTCAAATATTTCTAGAATTTTAAAGATTTCAAAGTATTTCAAAGGTTTCAAGAATTTTACACTATTTTAGACAATTTAAAAAGATTTTACAAAGATTTCAAGTATTTCAGTGATTTCTAGCTAATATAAAAGACGCAGGAAAGATTTTACAAGTATTTAAAAAAATTCATAAATATTTTAAAATATTTCAAGAATTTCAAAAGGTTTCAATAAATTTCATATGATTTCAAAAGATTTCATTAATTCAAAACAACAAAAATGATTACACAAACAAAGATTAAAGAAAGATTTCACAAATATTTCCAAGATTTCAGACAAATTTTA